>NW_027526422.1:145577456-145804761 GCF_048455015.1 Haemaphysalis longicornis | reverse complement strand
GAGCTCACGCACCAATGAATTAATGTTTACAGTGCGAAATAATAAACGAAGGACGGAGAAAGTGGTTAAATGGACAAGCGTTTCTCGTGTAGGCACTTCCTTCGTCCTTCGTCTAGTAGTTCGCGCTGTAAGCTTTAGTTTAATGAAGTACCAGCTCGCCCGAACTCTTACGTTAATTAATTCACAAACCAAGTTCCCCTCTCCTAACTACCCTTCCCTCCAGTTTCTTCATACCCCTCGCTTTAAATGTGAAGTCGCCCGTCGCTTCACTCTCTATGTAAAGACCCCTTCCCCAAGCCTTCACATCAACCTAGTTTTAAGGTAAGACTGACGTCCCACTACGAAGCACCATTACGTACGCCAAAACAGTAGCGGCTAGACAGATATCGACGCCAAATAATGGCAGCGTAAGTGGTTGCTGCGCAGCCAAAACGCTGAACCAGGGTCGTTTTCTGCCGCTCTGCAACGTAACTCTATCTCGCTTCTTTCTCTTCTACCATTTTTTTTCACTTTCAGTTCATTTTCAGTTTATTTTGCATTTCTTAAATAGCAAAAAATATGCGGGGAGAGGGGACAGAAAGCTGATGCTATATTAGCTGGGCAGGGTCCCATCTTGCCTTACAAGGCAGTGAACTAGGCCAGAATGCAGCTGTTAATGGAATGAAATACACTTTGTACAGTAGAGTAACAAATTGTGTAACGTTACTGAAAACCGGAATAATAGAAAACGTCAACTACAGGGATGCAGAAAAAACACGATAAAAACACTGCTAACTTACATATTTCTCACAAATTACTGCAGTGACACAATTTAGGAGAGGAAGAAAGAAATCAAGTATGCAAAAAAAAAGGGAAAAATCAAGTAGCCCTAAATATTGAAAGAGAAGCAAACACTATAATGTACAAAATACGAGCCGTGCCCTTACGAACCAAAATAGGAACCGTGCGAAATACGAACCGTACGAAATACATGCTCTTCCGCTCCCATCTCGCTACTCTCGCGACTAGTGCAATGAAGGTTTTTGGGTTCAGGTAGTGGTTTAGCGTGAGGAGTTAGCTGTGCAGGTACCTTATCTTTAACTTTATATTTAAACTGACTTTTTAGCCGAGAAAGTGGTGCTGATACAGCGGTTGATGTGCAAAGGTCGGCTGTGGCTTCAGGAGTGTACGGGCATTGTGCGTTTTTGTGTGTGTTGCTTTGGTTCAAAATGATGCCGTGGAAACATTTAGCCGTAGAATAAATGTGCGCATCTTCGATGACCAACATTACATATTTCAAGGAATAACAATTAAAAAATATATTTCACGCTTTGTTTTTGGTTTCTTTGGTGCCATAATGTTAGGACACGTCCTGCATAATGCAATGCGATCATATTTAAACTAAGGAGTGAAATATCTGGGTACTGTGCTTCATGAGGAGCTGCATCAAAGTCCCAACTCTTCCTGCGCTTTCCGAGAGATTGCAGAGCATCGCGTTGTGCCAAAATCTTCATGATGTTGTAGAGGCAGGCCAGGTGTCAAAAATTGCACACTTTTGTGCGTACAAAGAACGTTTTCTTTGGAACCAAGTACGAAGCGGGCGGCATAAGTAAATAGGAAAGGCAGAAATCGCACTGAAACTAGCCCACTTGATTTAGAACTAATTTTTTTGTATGCATCAACATGGGCTTTCTAGCATGCAAGTCCGTTCCGAAAGCGCTACAAACAGAACTAACTGACGCAATACATTTGCACCCAGAGAAAATTCCTTTTAATTGAGAAAGTGACCATTTTTTAAGCTTCAGGTTGGCCTCGACGAATGTTAGTCTCCTAGAGAACTCCTAATCGGAGCGCGTCTGAAAACAATGACTGTTTTTCTGAAGTAATCCACCTCGCATGCAACAATGAGAATAAATCAAATGTCGTAATGTTTTTGTCTGCCCAGGACAACGCCCGTTTAATGAATATGTGCTCAACGGTCTTGGGAGCACGCGCAGTCGGGATGACTCTGTACGCACTGGTGAACGCCTACCAACTGGGAAACAAGGTGACGGCTGGTACTATGAACAATTTAATATAGAGAAGTGCAATTTTAAACAATATGAGCACACTGACGTGGCGCACAGTGCTAAAATGGGGAGGATTTTTGGTTTACTTTTTTGTCACACACCAAAATGTTCGCACTGCACTTTAAGTTATGTTACGTGTTTTCTATACCGAGCGACTTATTCATATTCGACGGCGGGGGATCTCCAGTAGGTAGGGGCTGGATGGCTGGTTAAATTCAGGCCAGCGTAAGTGCACAAGCAATTTGTTGCAAGGAAAAGGGGTAGGTTCTTTTATGTAAATGCATACTTTAAAGCGTTTGCAACTAGCCAGGTCACGTAAGTTGTAAGCTAACGAATTCCTTATCCCAATATCAGCAGTAAGAACTTTGGAAACTTGTTTTTGGTATACGTCATCCGGCTACACAAATTCCTTAGTTCCGATAATTTTCACATTGTTCATGTAACCCGGTGCGTGCGCCATGTTGGTGGTGTGTATTTGCAATAGGCTTCAGCCATTCGTGTTTATTCCTGTATACCAGCGGCCTTGCCTCCAACTGGGTATTAGCAGGGCAAACAAAAGCACCTCACGACTACGGCTCTCACCGCCAGTGCTTCCGCGGCTGGATTGTGCGGACGTGCTGTTATGTGGCCTCGGAAGTGGGGAGGTAATGAACAATTGCCAATTCAGAAATTGCGGTCACCGCCAAAGGTTTATTAAAAGGGTAAGAAAGACTTTTCTTCTCCCTTTTAATAAACCTTTGGTCGGTGGCTACAAGTTTTTAACTTTGAACCCTTTACCCGACCAGACGAGATTTCGTCAAACCTTGGATTTCATAATGAACGATTGCAGGAGCTACGCATGTTTATGGCTCACTGCAAAGCTTTTAGTACGCCACAGTTTAAAGTTCAGCTGCTAGCATTTCCCTGTTTGCGTTTTCTTGTCTGTCGGCACGTGCACAACAGAGGTGGGAGCATGAAGGACGTGAAAGCAATCACTGCACGTCACACAGCCGCTTTACTGTTACCATAGAGGGCAAGAAAACAAAACAAAACAAAAACAGGCGAATTATAAATGCCCGTGACATACATGCTCCCGCGATGCCGTCCCATTTACCTTCCGGGAGAACATGAAAAGAGCAAGGTGGTGTAAGTGTTCTCAATGCGCGGTAGCGTCGTCCAGATACACCCGGTGACCACAAAAATAGGAGAGGAAAAATGAAAGCCTTTCTGCGATGGACACAGGGAAATACAGCGACGCTAGCAGCAACTGGTGATCACTTCAGCCTAAGAAAGAACCATGGGTTGCTGATGAATCATGTTGCTCCGTAGATGGCGAGCGTAGTCACGTGCCCGGCGGCGGGTCGACACCAGCCGCGAAAGGGCCATTTAAAGCAGAGACGCACTTATAGGTCAAATATTATGAAAAACGTTATAAACCCGAAGCATGGTTCAAGCGTAAATTGCAGGATAATAAATTCCCACACGCGTGCTGCCCCTGTGATCGTATCTGGTATGCGAGTTATATGTCCAAGATCACGAGAGGGAAGTACATGCCCCGTAAGCAGGCAGTGCTGCGAGCGCTGACGGATGCGTTTCCAGATTTTTGGACCAACCACAGCAAAGAGCATCTGTCTAGATTTCGCGTTCGCAAGGAATGTCGCGGGTTGTGGCCAGCTCATGGTGATATTCGCCGCGAGATGGACCGATACGCAGCAAGAGCGTGGCGCTGCTAGTGTGGGTGCTCCGCTGTGCGGTAGCGGGAGAATGCACACTGTGGGCGCGCTTCGTGGCTTTTTCGCTCCGTATGTGCGCATGAAAGGCACAAACAAGAGTGGTATATTCTTGTTGGGTTCCTCAACGTTCAATGTATTGCATGGAAGATGCAATAAGCGCTAATTACTACGTCAGAATAGCGAACAGCCATCGGATATCTCTGAACGGACGAAATAGTCACAATGAACCTCTACGCGTGGTTCGTGGGAAGCTCTGTCTTTCCAGAGTATCACTTTGAACCTCCACTTTTAAACTTCACGCACTCACGAGCGCTCGGCATTTTCTTCGTATTTCTATTGCGTAACGCGATACGCGCCACATAATCCGCCCAGCTACAACAGCTCCGCCGTTAAAATACCAACCACACACACCAGTACCATCTCCCGTGAAAGCACCGCAAACTAGTCCGACATAAGGGCTGCTCGAGAAAGTGGACGGTGAATCGTCCCTAGTTCCTCTCTTTTCCCTAATATCTGATCTAACTGTTGAAATTATTCTGACACTGCACCATTGCTATCGGGAGAAAGCAGTGGTGGGAATTTTTTTTATATTTTGTTTTTATGGGCGCTTTTAACCGTAAAGTCTGTTTTTTTTTTAAATTTCGCTTATAATTGAACACGTCGGACTGGTCCGCGAACCGGTTGAAAGCTTCGGAACCGGTCCGTGAACCGGTTGCATAAATTCATACGCAGGACGTGGACTGAGCAACACATCCAAGAGTGGATGGTTGATGCACACACAATGCTATGCATCATGAGGGACGGGAGTTCTAACGTGCATGGTAGTAGGCCGGATGCTAGTAGCGGAATGTAACCGGGTACAAAGCTCTCTTGTGGGCGCAATTATACAGGCAGCGCAACATATTCGCAACTGAGAACACAGGCACTGAGTAATACAATGAACACATCCCAACTTCTTAGTCGCTTATGCTGTAACCATTTAAAGTGCATGTTTGCGACAGGGCTAAAGGGGTACTCCTGAACTGATTACGGAGAGTTGGACATGATCGAAGTGTGAAGTGCAGATTGGCTGACTACAAGCACAAAGAAGCATTTCCCTACATCTATGTTCGTGGGGGTGACTGAACAGATCAACGATAATTGGGGCTAAGAAGAAATCTGTGCCACTTCGAAGAGGTGCACACCTCGGCTGGGTATTACCAATAGGTTTTGCGTAACCCAAGTGCTGTTTTTAGGAACGGGTCGCTTACTCCATTCTTCCTGTCATGCTTTCTGTAGTGAGGAGTTCGGAACTACATTCATTTTTGATGCCCTAGATGGCGGCTCTCATTTTTATAATTTCCACTCATACCAGAATAATATTTAGCGGAGTTTTGAGTATTGGGGTCGGGATCCCAATCGATGTGCCACAATTACCTACTCTAAACATCGTGACCATCCCAATGCTAAGATGAGTGAGTAGCGGGACAAAATGACGATGCCCTTAGTTCGGTTCGCGATCTTCATCACGAATCGAATGCCGCATTTCGCTTCAGCAACAAGCGATATTTTGGTCCTCTCGCTCAACATTCTTTTCATGCTCAATGACCGTACAAACTACACTGTACACTCTTTTAGTTATCGGTGAGAACATTCAGTTTTCCTGTGTATCCAGTTGTATATATATCCAAGGCTTGCACCGAAAATTAATCGTCTCCCTCAATGGAATGTGGCACCAAGAGGCTTGTTCCTCCTTTTTACAACCTACCGCTTATAGGAATGGTGGCTATTTAAGAGATGGTGTTGCACAGCGGTATCTTTCTTTCTTTTGCAGGATATGAATACGCCCGCAGAAGACCTCGTTCTTGCCCCTCTGCATGATGAAGAGGTATAGATGTTTGCCCTTTTTAGTTGATGCACTTCTGGCGGTATCAGTAGTGCTTCTTCCACTTAGCCAAAGCAAAACGACACTTCGATGGCACATCACATGGTCCTGAGTGTAGAAACATGTCGTCTGGTAAAAAAGAACATATTGCTGGTCCTACTCAGCCCAGATTAAATAGGCGCCTTGCGGGCATGGAAGGCTCCGAGTTATTGTGAACAAGGTGCCCGTAAGGGTACCGAAACGTGAAACTGCTTTTTTGAATTGGTCAGTGACCCCCGTTTTATTGTTGCAAACATGCCTCCACCGGATCAGGCGGTATTCCGTCAAACACTGGTCTAGGTCACAAAGAGCACTCCGTCAAATTGGATCTGCCCACCATAACAAGATAGCCGACAACATGCCATGGAGAGCCAACATGGCCAGTTTTTATTGCCAGTGTGGAGCATGCCGAAGCCGGTCCAAGCATGGCAGGCTCCGCCCCACGTGCGGTCCAAATAAGAATTTGCAAGTGACGGAGCTCGGCAACTACAGAAACGTTTATTTACACGGCAGTAATCCTCCTTCAGTCATAAATGACAAGCCACCAAACAAACCCCTCGCCCGAATGCTGACCCAAAAGATAGAAAGCAGAACGGTAATACTGCGATGCGACTCCAAAATAGCTGATAAGCTTTCGGGCCAATCTTCGCTGATTTCTTAAAAAACATTGAATGGGAAAACGTTTCTTATAAACAATGTGAGCTAATGCACGTAACCGTGAACTTTTTTGTGCATCAGGAAAGAATTGTTTTTTTTTCGCATTGCATCCCTGCATAATTATTTTTTTATTCTTACCTTCCAGGCAATATCATCCGTGACGTGGAAATTTAACCTCGTGAGCTCAGCAATGGAAGTAAGTTAACCCAATCATTGCCTCTATGATACCAACGGCAACTTAATGTCACCGAAGTAGTTGATTCCGTACGATGCATCTAAACTCTCGCCACCCCCCCTTCCCCACAAGAATGTGCATCAAATTAGAACATGATATTTTTTCAATATTCCTTGAAACTTTCAGGGCTAAACAATTCACAAACAAATGGCTGATTTGGACACGTGTTCTTTTAACTTAACAGCGAAGCTCTTCTACTCGCCGAAATTACAGCGTTCCAAAAACCTCCCCGAGCGCGTACCCACTTAAACAGATTGGCCTATATTCGCCAAAAAACTCCCGCCTTCGCCGTAAATGTGGCAACACAAGCTCGGAACGACAAAGACACATCATAGCATAGGCCCTTGTTCGCTCATCCTCGTGTCGTCATGCGCATGTGCTCGGTACCGTAACAGAGCCCTCGCACGCGGCAGCGTATAAAAGACACCCTCTTTGGGATAAAAGACACCGTAGCCGCCGCACTCCCTAGAAGCCATTATGGATATTTGGAGACATGGATACACGTGTGCCAATACTTCCTGAGTCAACTTGGAGATCCCGCCACAGCTGCCTCGAATCGACAACGAAGAGCTGGTGCAAGCCTGCAATGCTGGGGGTCACTTTGCATCCACAACTCGCCACAAAGAAGGCGACGATATGCATCTGACGACGATTACTAGCACCGCAATTATTCAAAAAAACAATAATACTGAAGCTCAAATACGTGTCCGACAATACTCCCCGCCAAAAGCTTCGCCATTCAACTCTTCCACGGAAGTTCAAGCTTCCCTGAATTTTTCTGACATCCAAGCTGAATTGGCTACTGATAACGAGTGGTTTGTGGATATGCTAGGCCGAATTGTATCTTTGGTGGTGGTGCTTCCGGCGAATTTGACATATAACAATATTTACTTCACACAACACTCAGGAAAGTAGTTTACCGGCTTGTTATATCGTTTTAGCTGCAGAAATGAATTGCGAATTCCTCTGCATGGTAGGCAGTGCTCCCTTAATCACGACTTCACTGCGGGTCATGAAGGCGTTATATTGCGGTTTCGGGGAACTACAGTACTGTGTAGGTAATTACGAAAAAAACCTTGGGGGGGGGGGGGGAGAGACGCAACCACGCACACATCCCTTTATGCTCGTTGCGGAAATATTTACTTGATGTAGACAATCCAAAGGATCTTACAGACATTCCTTTACTGGACCCCGTCTCTCTGTCTCTCTCTGGTTCTAGCGATAATGATAAGATTCTCACCTACTTTACACGCCACTGCAGTAGATACTGTACTTTGGCGCTTTAATATTTAGACGTATACGCAGGTATCATTGCGATTGAAGCGGTTATATATGTTGAACGACTGAAGCTAGAATGGTTGTTTCAGAGCGAGAAGGCCCTTTATTTGGGGTGCAGGGGCCGGAACCCGAGGAGACCCTGTGAAATACGATGATGACCGTGAAGCACCCCGCCTAAAACGATGACATGCTGGTGATGAATGAGCAAAGTAGGAAGGTGAAGAAGATAAGGTAATGGCAAATAAAAGCAGCTTTAATCCTAAAGAAAGCTTAACCCTTCAACATATTCGCCGGCACTTAACATTATCACGAGAAGTTGCCTACCGACCGACCAATCGACTGGCTGGCTGGCTCACTGACTCATTATTACGCAGCCGGAAATATTTGGCCCGGAGTGTTGAACTTTCGAGAGCACATTTCAATCTTGGTGTTAGAGGTCACCAAAGGCCGATTCTTTTAGATTACACACTGAAGAATGGAAAACAAGAGATTTGTCCTTTTACGAATCCCTGAATATTTCCCTTGCGTTTGACATGACAAACGCACCCTCATAAGAATTATTTTTACCGCGGTAGATCACGCAGTTTTAAAATTGTCTCATTAGGGTCCAGCCCACAAATTTCGCTAATTTATCTAAACCAAGGATTTTTAAATAACACACATAAAAAATGTGGGCGGGATGTTCCAAATGACACGTCTCATGGAGTTCAAAAAGCTGAGCTGCGATTTTGACTCCCTGCAGGAAATGCTGGATTGGCAGAGTTGAAATTTAGGGAATGCAATCTTTTTATGGTAAAGGGGCTCAACTAAACTTTATTTTTTAATGCAGCTTTGAGGGAGTAAAAAATCTGGCCGTGTATTTCCATGCTTCCCAGAAAATTTTCTCAGGATATCAAGTCTAATCACCCCAGCCACGTAACCATTCCTTCTGACTCTCCCGTCCACCTACCAATGTTCTTTTGCTGCCATACGAAAACTACCGTGATGGAACTTTTTTAATGCATTCCGACTACTCTGCGCTCTCAACGGTCCCGCCATCTCACGAGACTGCACCCGAAACCTTGAAGCTACTCTTAAACGGGTTGATTTGTTTGCTAATGTATATACAATCCAACGCCTTAATCAAAAGCTTGCGGTATTATTTCACGGTTAGCTAGGTAAACAAGGAGTACCGTCTTTAAAAATTGCTCCAGGGCAGGCGATAAAAGCGATGGGGAAGAGATGCCCCTTTCATTGCGCGACTCCCAACACCACTGACCGGTACGCAGCTCAAACGTGAGCAGGGAACACAAACGATTCTGTGTACTTTACTATTTACAATATTTTGAAGAAATTACAAGCTCTGTACTCCACCCATCCGTCACGCACTTACGCCCCGGACTCCATGCAGACATGTTGAATTAAGTGCAGGTTTGTTCCATTCTACTCAATTTTCTGGCGCTCGCATAGCTAATGTGCCACCTACGGGAGCCGCGCTAGGCGTTCTCTGTAACCACACGTGTCCCGTAAAAGTCAAGGTTATTTGTTACCAAATCGTCACTAATAGTTGTTTGTGATATATGCTGAGATAATACTTCTTATTGGTATGTCGTTGTTTGGGGTCACCAACGTCTCACCATTTCTGGGATAGTTGTAGGAAAACACGAGCTCCCACCGTACTCTATTACGCCTCACTTCGGGTCCGCACTCAGGTATCGACACCGTGCGGCAATTCTTCTGTACAACACCTCGGTAGACTTATTATGACTAGTTAGGGATACATAAATATGCGTTATACCCGTCCGCATATTGGCCCACCCAAACATTAGCCCTTCCGGCACACCCGAGACTTTTGTACCCGGCCCACCCGAGCCTTGTCTGTGTCATGACTAGAGACCGGAACTTTACGCGAAATGCCAATTTTTCCTTTGAGCCGGTATCAAGCCTATTTTACATGTAAGCATGATGTAAGGAAAGGGAGCATTTTAAGGAATAGTTTATTGTGCCTATAAGTGCCTATTTTCACTATATCGGGTTTTTAGCGCCTAAAATGCCATTTTTGTGTTATATATGCTTTTTTTAGTTTTTTGAATCGATGATCTGCTAGGACTGTCCTCACTTCAAGAGCCCTCAACGGGGTGTTTGTCGCAACCACTTTGCGAGGAAAATCCGCGAGCCAAGCAAAACAAGCCGACAAACGCAAACCGTGCACGAGCCACCACCACAAGGACCTCGCCACATTGGCGACGGTGCCAGAGGCCCGTACCCAGGGACACCGCAGCGAACTTCACCAACGTTATCCCTGTCTACGCGAGCTGTTTTTTTTTTATCTAAGTCCTTCTGACACGCTGTGTCCGCAGACCAACTGGGAAAACTTTTCCACACGGGCCCATTGAACCCTCAACGAACAAAAATGACAAAAAGACAAAAAACGTGGGTTGTAAATCTCGAGGTTTCACACAAATAAAGCAGCAAAGGGCTGGTTTCGCGAATTTGGTGCACCCTCGAGGGTAAATTGGGCGCCTACCAAGGAATTCTACGCTATCCGCGACTAAGTACAAAAAAATTCACGCATCTCCAGGAAGTGAATCATGACGAGTCGGTGAAGCACTGGGGATTGTTCTTGCCGTAAATCACCCGTGCGAGTGCTTGCTGCTGCTAAAACAATTTACAATCCAATTCAACCTAATACAATTCAATTTAATCCAATCTAATCCAAATCCAATTCAATCCAATTCAATCCAATTCATTCCAATGGTCCTCGTGCATGGGCAGCTTGGCTCTCTAGGAGCTCTCTCTCTCTCTCTCTAACCTTTTGTGAACCTTTGACTTTGTTCTTGTTAACCTTTTGTGAACCTTTTGTTCGCAGACTTTTCGATTTACACGGTGCTGTGCCATGCGCGCGGACGCCGGACACCGGACGTACAACCTCGGCCTTAAGCTGCTTTGGCCCTAAACGAACGCGACAGAGCCGCGCACATGCACTTACGGTAAAGGAGGCCTTCGGGGGGGGGAAACTATGGGCAAATATGCCACACCAAATTTTTAATGTGACGCCACGAACACGTGCACAGTCATCTGCTGATCACGGGCATACCACCGGCCGGCAAGATGCAGCACATGTAGGACGAAGGCGAATCGAGAAACGCAGCATAAAGGAATGAAAATATCGGCTATTCTGAGTAATCCAGTCGTGGACGCCGTCACTTTCTATGCCCGGCAACCTTCAAGGGCATTTGGAAACCTAACAACAACGAAATTAGTTGCAAATAATGTTTTCGTGCTGTCTAATATTAATAATCGGTGTATATTGCATAGGTTTTGAATGGCGTTATTTTGGCAGCGTCTCTAGTCACTTGCTTCTGCAGAGCAGAACAGCTAATTAATTTTTACGGAATTTATGCGCTTCTCCGTACTATCAGTAGGATTAATCGGACCTGTGAAGAGCTGAGGTGCTCGTTATGCTCCTTAACTGCATAAATTCCTGGAGTACAGATTTTTCTTCGGTCTGCAGTTGTGTCTTCAAGCAGCGATTACAGTGGGCCTCTTCCACCAGAGCCCGTTGTTACCCCTTAAAAATCTGGGCTATGGGTATACAGCTACTAAAAATACACTCGCCAGAGGTACGAACAGCATTGCAGACGACAAAAGCATCACAGGTGAAATTATTTACACCACCGCTACACCTGAACCTGACTTTGCACATCCCTGTGCTTATTTCACTCTTAGCAGAAAGCATTTCCGCAGCTGAGAGCTTGGGCGCCACTCTCACTACGAATACTCAGCTCTCGAAGGTGCATGACCGATCCCCCACCGACCCCAAATGACCGATGGCTGATAGAGCCATTTCTTTCTGACAATCTGACACTGTATGGCATAAAATCAAAGGATTCCATGTACTAAAAGAACTGCCGAAGTTTATGAGCACTGAACATTTTGGTATTCCAGATGGAATCGGTCATAGACCGTCCCGAAGTACAATCCCGTTCCCCCAACTTCACTCAACTTTGAGTGGGGTTTTTCGCACACATCGACCGTATTGACGTACAACTTCACTCCGCAAATCATTGAGATTGGTCTTACTTGTTATGTGGGGCTAATTTTCACAAAAAAAAGTGTTTACTTCTCACAACACGAAACTTGTCCGCTTTTTTTATTGCAAGTAAAAATTTGTCGTAACATATGCTCTTGAAGTAAATACGAATTGAGCCTATATATGCCTACAGTACAGTATTTGGCGCCTATAAATGCCTAAATGGCACTTTTCAGTGCCTATTGTAGGCGCCTGAAACCTTGATTTCTGGTGCCTAAAGTTCCGGTCTCTTGTTATGACTTCAAATTGCGAAAACAAATGTTAAATGCTCTGATGCTGCCTTGCCTCTGTTAAAACACATTTTCTGTCCATTGGTATGGCCGATGGCAGCTCCCTAGTGTAAACATTTTACTGTTTGCCTTGTATAGGTAAATCTTTTATGTTTCTCCTGGTATACTGATCCTACGTATGTTATACGTTCAAGCTTTCTTTTTCTGATTCCTGCACGTAATGCCCTTCGGGGCGTTTGTGGTATCTAAATAAATATTTCAATATATCACCAGGTACTACTGCTAGAGCGATGACAGTTTAGGGATGCCCTTACCTCATCAGTAAGGCAACACTACTGCATCTGAGTTCAGTTTTCACAGTGGGGCTTTCTGTGTAATCCCAACTGCTTGTGCGATTCTGCTGTCATTCCGACTTAGCACCAGCAGCGTACTCTGCTGCCCTTCGCAAACTCTGTAACCCAAGTTCTGCCTCCTGTTGCAGGGTTGGTTCTTGTGTGGCTTGACGAGCTACGAGGAGGCATTGGATGAGAGGCCGCTCAAAGCGAATTCCGGGCATCAAGGAGGGGGAGGCGTACCCAAGAAGCCGGTGGAAGAGAGCATAGAAGACGTGTTGGGCTGATCATGAAGAATTCCTGACGTCTCATTAAACAACCTGATCAAATCCAAGTGTTCCCTTTTTCGAGAGAATATGACAGACGGCCTTGTAGGGCAGATTGTTCAAAATCATCTCCTGAGCTCTAATTCAGATTACTCTTTTTGTCCAACGTGAAGCCACCGCTGCGGGAGAGCTTGACTTTAGAGAGCATTTATGACTACGTTTGAAGAGCTGAAACGGCCACGTTTCAATAGAAATAGCCAAAATTTCACTTCTGTAGCTGAAAAACGGCTTTCAAAGTTTCAAAGTTTATTTTTTTAAACGATCTTTCTGTCAGCAACACTATCACAAACAACCGACCGCGATAGTTCAAGACACAAATATTGAAACACATAGGACCATGCAAAGAAATGATGAATACTTGTTGAGATTAGTCAACTTTCACAATTTAATCACTGATCTCACTCGAGTGACAGCTTCATCTGCTACACTACTCGACCATTCTCTCACCAATCGCTCATCAGGTGTAACAGTGGGTGTTTATAGGGAGGCGACCTGGGACCACGTACCCATTGTATTAAAAGTTAAAATTCTAAAGAAACCCCGGCCCAAAAGTCGCAGACTTGTGAGCAAGATGAACTACGACCTTTTACGTGATAATATTCTTTCCCTCCATTTTGATGAAATTGATTGATTGTGGGGTTTAACGCGCCGACGCAACGCAGGCGATGAGGCGCGCCGTAGTGGAGGGCTCCGGATTAATTTTGACCACCTGGGGATCTTTAACGTGCGCCGAAATCTCGTACACACGGGCGTTTTTGCTTTTCGCCTCCATCAGAAAAGCGGCCGCCGCGGCCGGGAATCGAACCCGCGACCTCGTGCTCAGCAGCGCAACGCCTTAGCCACTGAGCCACCGCGGCGGGTATTTTGATGAAATTAACCGCAATGACGGGAATGCTGATTTTTTTTTACTTCTTCAATTTTTAAATTACCACGTTAGCAAAAAGCAGCCAGAATGCATCCCCGTGCTCTCGCGATGTACGGGTTTGTACTTGTATGAACAGGGCCACTCTTGAAGACATAAAAACAAAAGACAATTGATATCATAAATGGTGACACAACAAAAAGAAATCAATATTACTTTGTTCAGTTTAAGTGTATGCTACATTATTTGGCAGCTGTGTTAAGAACCCGAACAAAAGAGTATTACGCTATACAGCAAGCTAATGGTAATGCAAAAAATGGGATATTGCCAAGGGAGTTGCAAGCAAAGCTCCCACAGTTCGTGTGCTTTCCGATATTAGTGACAGCAATACGGTTGATACCTTTAATTGCTATTTTGCTTCCGTGGGCCCATCAAGAGCTCAAAGACTTCTCCTGCATCAGATGAACTTTCTTTGGCAACTTGCCTACCACATTTCTTTGCAATGTTCAAACATACATGTGAACGAAATACAACACGTCGTTTCAAATACGACGTCAAACAAATCTGTCGGCATAGATGGCAGTACTGCAAGGATAATCAAAGAAAATGTTCATATCCTGGACCCCATATCATGCCACTTGTACAATACCTCCGTTAAAGCCTTTATAAACCCGACGTTATTGAAGATTCATAAGGTTGTGCCAATATATAAAACAGGCGACAGGTTCGACCCTTTAAACTGTAGGCCAATTTCAATCCTTAGAAAATTTACACCAGTTTTGAAAAAGGTCTTGCCAACCGGAACAACAAGTTTAAAAATAAATACAAGTACGCAGCCGAAAACAACACAGTTACCGTCAACACCTCTCCACTTGAACCGCAGTCCTGGCCCTAACGGAGTTACTATGGCCTCGAATATTCGTAAGCTGGTGTGCGTAATATTCCTGTATTTATCAAAGAGATTTGATTCGGTCAATCACGATATTCTAATCAAAGTTTCTGCGATATGGCTTCCGTAACAGTGCATCTCACAGCCTATTAGATTGCCTCAGTAAACGTCAACAGATTGTAACAAACGACGTTTCATCTTCATCGCCGTATCAAAAAGCAGGGATCCCGCAGGGATCAGTTTCCGGGCCTTTGCTTTTCTCATCATACGTCAATGATTTACCGTAAGTGCTTCATTCTGCTGAAGTTTACATGCACGCCGACGACACCTGTATAATCATTCCTGCCGATAATTTTAATGAACTTGAACGCATAGCGAAAAAAAATAGCTAAGAAGTGGATAATGATTAATAAGCTTACTATTAATGATAAGAAAACCAAGCTCACTTCTTTGCACTGCCGAAAAAATCCAGTTACCGCAAATGGTATTAATCTGTGTATAAATAATGAAAAGTTACAACAAACCGTATCATTTAAATATATCGGAGTTACTAGTGACAATCATCTTCATGATCACATTGATGTCATCTATCAGCAACTTGCATCAGGTCGCCCCGCCCTGCTACAGGATCAAGATTATTTTGATCAAAATATACTGGGTATGTTGTACATAGCCTTTGTCCAGAGCCTTATTTCTTATTGTAATGCATCTTGGGGAGGAACGTACAAAATATATTTGGATCCTATCAGGCATTTGCAAACACGGTAGCTTAAATTTATAAATCACTCTAATTACTACGAATCCTGCAAACTACTCTTCCAAAACACGAATATTCGGCCTTTGGAACGATCGCGGTGTTTCAAAATATCTATCTGGGTGCAAACAATTTTCACACACAGTCGGCCCTTTGATGTGTCTATATTTCATCACCCGCAACGAAGCCCCACAAATCTCTCGCTGGAGAACTTGAACCTTCCGCCAGTTTTTAATGTGTATGGAGAGCGATGACTGCAGTTTAGCGGAAATATATACCGAACTTTTTCAAACTGTCTCCCTATTTTACTTGAACCATGCAAAATCATTTGTTATCTCAAGCCTAGTAGCTGTGTCCATTCAACTGCCTGTTTCTCTACGATTTAATATATATGTGCGCTAGTGCCTAAGCCACGTTTCGTGCATCTGTGAACTTGTTGTAACTGTGCGGTAAGTATTCTCGTGCATGTATATCGCGTCATAATGGTGTACTATTTGAAGTATGTTCTTCTAGTATGTTATATCACACGCATTATGTTAGCAGACTGTCAAAAATGGCACCTGCATGTATTTATCTCGTCGGACCCGCGACTAGACTTAGGCAACGGGTCCTCACATTGCTACGCGTAGTCTTTGTTACTCTTTGCTGAGTAAATTGAATGAATGAATGAATGAATGAATGAATGAATGAATGAATGAATGAATGAATGAATGAATGAACACACGGGACTCCGATGCTTTTCATTGCGGCTACTTCGCGTTACTAAAATACGATAGCGCACGCATTGCCAAGCCACGTCTGGTAATCCGCATTGGCTGCTGCCCTTTTAATCTCAGAGCGTGCTCCGCCCTGTGCTAAAGCGAATCAAGGTGCGCAGACGCCCGTTTCTTTTTCTTATGTTTTCACGGAAAGGGGTACAGTATTCAGTTGAAATAAGAACGATTTTGTGTCACGGGCACACGCATGCTTTTCACGCGCCTAAAACCTTCAGAAGGAGGCTCTTTTTGTTGGACACTTAAAATGCTATAGCATCAATTACTTGATTTTGCAATCCATACAAAGAATCTGCAACTTGTAAGAAATGATGAGAAATGGTAGGTACAGTAATAGGCACCATTGCAGCATTGAGCGAACGGACGGGTGAGTTATAGACAACAGGTAGAGGTAACGGGAGACAATGTGGAAAATAAACAAAACGTCTCTTCCAACCCCACCGATATCGAGTGGCAAAAACATTGTCTTGTCACACGCACTCGCTTTTGGAACGCGAAACGATCCGCGCGAATATCACATTAATACATAAATGCTCGTGCGTGGACAATGGAGAACCCGCCGAACGTAAACTGAAAGCTCCCACCCTCCGCACGCTTCAGGCTTGCGGCAAACACTGTTTGCTGACTGTAACCCCGATCGGTTTCTATTGCGGTAACTATGTGAGTGCACCCCACTCTTTAAAAAAGGTTGTGGAATGCACTAATGCAACACTCACAACCTACTTGTCCCAGTACACACTAGGTACCTAGGACTGGAGGTAATAAATGCAGCACTAGTCAGGGCTACTAATTAAAGCAGGCCGTAAGCACCATTACCGTTTTTAGCAAAGTCCTAGCGATAACAGCCTCCTGAGCTACATGCGTTTACTAGCTGGCCATAAATAAACTGGTCATAACCAGCACCGTAATCTAGGCTATAGTACTCCCACACCCACTTAAGTTCCTAACCATTCAGATGGTAGTCGCAGAGCCTACATGCCGTACCGCGGGGTAGTAAAGTTCGTAAGAAGCTGGTAAATGCGGTCGTTACTAACCTTGTACGACTTTTTTATTCAGAGTGCAAGGTAGCGCACGATAACAGTGTCCCAGGGAATACCTGCGAACCATGTCGATGTATAGTTCCCCACAGCCCAAACCAAATACCACGGCATTTTTATAGAATAATGGAGGCCCCTGTCACCGAGCAAAAGAAGTAGCCCGACATGATTTGAACTGCGTGTCCGCGCACCAACCAGCTAACTCAAACGCATACACAGAATACGCTAAACCGTGGATCCACAAATGAATCCTCGAACATTAGGGCTGTGGAGTACGCTAAGGCAGAAAGGCTTGTGATAAAGAGACAGCACCAAGGAAGAGTTGGACAATGGTTGCCTAACCAGGGATAGAATCGGTATTGGCACGGAAAGATTTTGTATTTGCGGCCAGTCGGGTTGTGTGTTAGCATAGCACATACGGATGGCGTGAAATATGACATCGCCTGCATTTGCATGGTAGATGCCTGAAAGAGGGAGAACAGACACACTTTGTCAAACGCTTTGGGTAAGTAAATCTAAAAAAGTGCAACTTGCTCAAAGTTATCTTACGGACATTGAAGTGCGGAAGGAGATATGTGGATTTGGATACCGCGACCACGAATTGAGCAGGTTTAGTGTGGGCCTATAATTTCATCCAATAACAGGCAGAAGCCGATTAGCCAGAATCATTTCAGATATTTCACAATCATCATTCGGCCGTAACATAGTTCGGCAGCTGGAAATGCAATTTATACCCGTAGGGAATCACTCTTCAGTATAACGCAGTATGACCTTGGTAAAAAATTTGTGGTGGAGCCCCTAATTTGTAGAAGTATTGCAGAACCTGAAAACCTACCGGGCAAAGGTGGTAGTGAAAGTGCTTGTAGAATACCACCGGAAACACCAGGACCTCGTATTTTGTGATCCGGCAAACCATTTACCGCGGACTGAATTTCGTCGCCGTGAAATCATCTTCAAACAATAACTTTGCTTTTTATTTAAAAGTAAGGCGACAATTGAACAAGACGAGAACCTGCGCCAGGAGCTTGATTAGAGAGTGGAACTCCAAAGGGGTTTCCAAATAACTCCAATAAGATGCAATTTTGAAAGATCCTCCAGAAGCTCACGCTACCACCATTTCCTTTCAACTCTGATTCGTTAGGACTCCTCAATCGCAAAACGTTTCACCTCCTGTTGAAAGTGTAAACAAGCGTAATTTTGCGAAAATCTCTAGATCTCTCCGCGCAAAGCAACGTTTGAGAATGCATTTACACCATGAACGAAGAAATGGTGTCGCAGAAGCGTCTTTTTATGTTTCGAGGGGTCTCAACCAGGGCTGGGCGTCGTGAAAATGTTTTTAATCCAACTAATTAGTAGAATTTATTCAGCTAATTGATCGACTAATCAGTTGCTTTGCTTTATGGAGAAAAATGACGAGAAATATTATTTCAATAGCATTCCCAATATTTTAACAACTAAAAATCAGATAAATATGCTAGTCGGCCCGTTAACAGTCTTTCCATTGAGGTAGAATGGTCATCATCTTCGTGCCGTGCGGTCGGGTCGCCTAAAACCACGTTCGTCACTCGCACTCCTACAGAATCAGGAACACCGCCCGCTGTAACTGCAGGGGGCGCCGCTTAAACGTGGTTAACTAACGACAGAGTTATTTTATACAACTGCCCGCTAACCGTTTTTTTTACTGGAATACTTTTATTAGGAGTAGCCGTTTCCCCGCCTTCCTTGTCTATAAACGTTCGGTTTTATCCATAACACATTTTAGCATACTTGCATTGCGTTTTTTATTGACACGAGGCGGGTTATATGTACACGAATGTGATCCTCGACGCGCTTCCGCTATTTCAACATATGAACACTTGTTTCAGCTTTCTAACATTGCTTCAACCGATTAACCGGTTAAAAAAAGAATCGCAAATAAAGACAATCGATTAATCAGTAAGTTAATTCTAGAATCTTGTCCCAACCAATTAATGATTAGCGGTGCCCGGCTACACCTATAGATGCCGAAACTAGCCAGCGGTCTTAGAAGGAAATAGGGTGGAATTCGTAAGAAGAGACGTCATCTGCAAGGAACTTCAATACGTATATTCGCCCTAACCGTACTCGCTATAACCTAATGAAGTTGGTAAAACGGACCGTAGTATGCTGACAGTACCGCACACCAACAACAGCACTGCCTAAAGTTTTCCAGCTTGGTAGTTCGGTTTATTGATAGTAGATGTTAAGAGCGAATATGCGCCCAGGTGCTCCATTTCACCACTAAAGGGTCATAGACCTGGCTATACAAATCATCTGTTCACGGCAATTTCGTGAGTTCTAATTGTTGTCTTTAAAATGTCCTCCTGGGTTCATGGCTTCACGGTAAAAACCTAATACGCCGCCTAATACTTTGACGCTATTCCTGTCGAGGTAAAAAACACATTCAAGGTACGAACAACCTTATTTTGAAGACCCGCATCAGGCCATGGTCCTAGTAAACATGCTGAACGCATCATACGACAGTTATCTAATGGCACTTAGTTGTACAGTGTTGTACAGTCCGCGTCTTTTCCGGGAATATAATGGGCAGTCTAACATCACGTGGGAAACACCTTCATCGGGCGCTCCGCATGCGCAGGATGGTAAGTTTGCACAAGAAATTTTTAACAGAGAGGAATTTGTATGGGCAACGCCCAATCGCATACGATGGAACAGAGTTTCCAGTTTTCGGGGCAACTCCACATTCAGTCAGAGCTGAAATGGTGGGTCTATTTGCGTACAGCAATGACCGCTTCGTGTCCTGATCAAACCACGCCTCGGCGGACCGTTCCGCACTCAGTTTCCGTATGATAATCCTTATGTCATCGGCGAGGAGAGGAACGGTGAGCTCGTCGCTGTGGTCATGCCCTTGTTTTGCGAACCAGTCTTCCTGTCTGCTCTATCATGTCCTTTTAGGCCGCTGTGGCTCGGTACCCATTGGAAATCTACCACATACACTCTATAACGGGCTGTTTGAAGGTGTTCAGCAATTTTAACAGCCAATATTCGGTACGCGTTTCTGTCCTGAATATTTGATAGAAACATAATTGCTGGCTTTGAGTCTGAGCAAACAACCCACCTAGCACTTTACCGCCTTGTGACAATAAACTTGACAGCCTCCACAATGGCACAGAGTTCAGCAGTTGTCGAGGATGTTCTTTGAGGAAGTCGGAACATCTGCTCCACACCTAATGCAGGCACTGGGAACGCGAAAGCGGAGCTACGTGTATTGCAATATCCATTCGTGTACACACGTAGCTTGTCCACATGCGCGCTATACATATGCATCACCACTAGTTGGACCAATGCAGGGAAAGAAACATTCGCCTTCTTGTCGATGCCTGGTATTCCGGCAGGGATATTAGGCTGCAGAAGACGCCAGGAAGGACTAGGATCAGGCCAACGTGTGAATCCAGGAAGGAGTGCCAGATAGGTTTGCAGCATGGCAGAAATCCTGCAACCTGTTCACTTCAATATTGCATCTGCTAGTAGGTAGGAGGCGTGTGGCGTGAATATTCTGAACCGGTGACGATTTATTTCTCCTAGCCAACAGTTTGCCTATATATGGTTGGTGGCAGCGCTATGGTGCGGATATTGGTGACTTTTTAGTGTCCTTTTTCGGTTTAGGTATCGGAATAATAATTGAAAGGCGCATGTGGTCCAGGTTTATTCCCATGGTCCACAGCTCGTTTATCATTATCAGTAGAGCTGTCTCGGTGTCTTCGGTTAAGTTTCGCAACATCTTCCAAGTGACATCATCATGTCCCAGTACTGAGTCACTTCTGCCATGCTTATGGGCGGCATGAAGTTCTCCCAGCGTAAAAGGGCCGTCTATTTCTGCGTTTGTAGACTCTAGCATAAAGGAACCATGAAGAAAATATATAACGTCGTTTAATTTGAAAGAACTAGGATTCAGTATCTCACTCAGGTCCATTACAGCCACGAAAGATGTTTGTTAACGAAAAAAAGCAAGACGGATTTCAAAACTTTCAACTTTTGCGCCACAGTGACGTGTATGAGCAAGAATGACGTCATACGTGCCAACAATAAAAAATAATTTTCAATGCGTTAACTGTACGTTAGCATTTAAGTGATGAGGTCAAATAGAACTAGAGGCCCCATTAGAGACGACCCGTCATGTGTCGTTGCGACAAGTCAGTTAGGCGGCCGCCATTCGCACAAACAAGGTTCCGTGAGGTGGTAGAAAAGGTGCGGGAAATTGGCTACGGGGTCGCGACTGCTTCCCACGTTTTCTTTAATATCTCCGTTATTTTTTCGAAGATTTCGATGATATTGGTATGATTGTTATCGGGACTAAGCAGTCTTTCTAATAAATCCAACTTGTATTCTGTCTTCATGGCTCCTTTAAAAAATAGTGTTGCGATGGCAACAGGTGGCGTGTGGCTGGCGTGAGGAAAAAAAGATTTAATGATTTCCTAATTGAGCTTGTCGGTGTGTTGGCGAGAATAAGAGCTCCTAGCGGGGAAGGGCCTCTGCCTTTGTTTAGCATTTCGCGTACGATTGCCCAGAGCTGTTTCATGCCTTTAGCTTTGCCAAGTCGCTTATTGAGTTCTACTCAGTTCTGTCCCGTGTTGCTTGATGAGCTTGTAGGGGTATCTGATATGACAGAGGGTTTGATATCTTTTTTGTTGGTCTTATACTGATGTGTGAGTTCATTAGCTTTCTTCCACACCGCTATCATTCGGGAATCGGCGAGTCCCTTGTCTTCTTCGGCAATCGCTTCTTCGGTTGCAGAGCTGAGATTGCTTCGCATAAGGTGAACGAACACTTCAATATTGTTGAATTAAGCTCCAGTGCCATCTTGGAAACTAGACAAGTTTACGGCTCGGATGGTTGTACGTGGTTTGGGATTTTTTTAAAGACGACAGTCTTACTTGGGCTACTTAAACCCAGAAATTTTGGTCTGCCGGTATGTCTGTCTGCTTTCTGTGACTCATTTCAGCAACCCGGCGAAAGTAAAATAGATATTGCGTAATAGTCTTATATACTCACAGCCAAAAGTAAACATCTAGGCCCGGTTTTTATGCTCATACTTGTCAACTTTGTTGGACAAGAACAAGACATCACGCAAATATCAGGCAGGAATAAATACAAAAGGGGTATTTACAGCGTTCCTTTATAAAAAAATTATGGACGCTTGGTTTTTCGATAGCGAATGATATTGTACATCTACTGCAGAAAACCGCTGCCTGCTGTTGCCCACGCCACTTCCAGGCGGCATATGAAATATCACGAGACAACAGCAGCGAAAGATGATGATGATGATGTCCTCAAAGATTTTGGCACGCACCCACAAGGGGGGATTGACCAGGGCTAAATCTGTTGCTCTACTAGCTAGGTTCCACGTTTTCCTTGGAACGCACGTGGAGCACGCCCACGCGGTTCTATAAACCTTGAAGTCGGCCGCCTCGATTCACGCGCGTCACCGCCGTACTGCAGCGCAGGCATCGAGGAACCCGGCCTGTAGCAGTGGAACGCGGTAAATTCAAATCGGCTTGAGCATACCTTTCGTGTGTTTACATTGGGATGAGCGCAACGGTACAGGAACAGCATGAGAGGTGAGCGCGAAAGCAAAGGGGGGGGGGGGGGGGCATTTCTTTGGCACATGTCAACAAACAATATCATCTTTTGACGACATTTGCAATGGAAGGAGCAGATACACGGCCATTTTGTATTGACAGTAACAATAATGGGATAGGGATCACTGCCCCATGTTGTAGAATGCGTCGCCCAATGCTCGACTGCTTTCAGGGAAAAAATGGTAAAGTCAGGCGTAGTGTCGGCTTGTTTGGCATGGAGCCCTGCTACAGCGTGTACTCCGCTTGTTTTAGAGATATGAAGCGGTATTAGCTCCAGTTGATGAGCCAGGAGCCGCCCTCTCGAATCAGCGGTGGCATATCCCCAGATACTATGCTTGGGCCTTCCCAAGTTCACCGAACTATGGAAACTTCGGTACCTTGCCCCCCTACCGCCAATCGAGGACATCCCCAGAAGCACTCCGTCATCATTGGATAACCGACTGACCTAACAATACAGGGCCAAGCCACCTTGCTTTGGGGCACCCGACGAGTATGTACGGAAGCCCGGGTCACTCCAGGTGAAACAACCACATTGAGTTTCCCTACTCTGCAACCCACCAATACTTGCACATCCCCCGCAAATGGCGCTACTTCAACCAGGGAGCACCTTTCTCATAGGCACAATCAACACATCGCCAATACAGTATTCACTGATGCCACTCTCGGCGGATTTCTTCTGGTCTTTGCCTGGTACAAACCCTCGACCAGAGAAGCCAGGTGTTACGTCTCCACACTGAACCACGCAACACCTGCCCAAGCAGAACTTTTGGCTATGTGGACAGTTCTAAGGGACAACAACGGACCTTCAGTGATATATATAGACTTATTTAAGGCACTACGCAGCATTGGAGACCCAAAAACACAGGACGCCACTGCTAAACGCATCCGCCAGATACTCCAGCACGAGCCGAAGAATGACGTTGACGCTAGGGTCACCTGGACGCCGGGACACGTCGCGGATCACGGGGGTGGTACCAAGGTTGCACATGGTATTGACACCTCACAATCTGGAGCTCCACCTGTTCATCTCCAGCCTCTCCTGTTGGATCTCCCGAGCTCCGCGGCCACCCCTATGCGGACTCACCGCCAGGCGGCCACTTCCAAATAGCAAGAGTACGACGCTACCTCCGGTTTCTTCACCGCGAGAGATTAAAAAGCACCATCCCTCCACAAATCTTTAAGCAGCTACCCCTCAGCCGATCACAAGAAATATTTATCCACAAAAGACTTGCTTACACGGCCACTACACCTCATATCCCCCATAAATGGCAGACACTTGCTGACCGGAAGAACGGCATTGACACCGCTGTCCCCTGCACATGTACGATTGATCTTAGGGTTTAACGCGCCGACGCCGGGTGGGCGATGAGGCGCGCCGTAGCGGAAGCCTCCGGATTAATTTTTACCACCTGGGGATCTTTAACGTGCGCCGAAACCTCGTACACACGGGAGATTTGAATCGCTTCAATTGTTTGAAACTGAAATGAAGTACTGCTGGTTTTCCGGCTCACAAATTTATTCCTCGTTCTGTGAGAAACTAGGACACTTCATCAATTCTGCTAGAGCAGACGTTTTCCTTCTTTTTAGTAATTTATTTGTGAAACATGTCTCGAAATTGGAGTTTTGTGAGAAATTTCTGCGCACCTGAAAATTCACAAAAGTGAGAATCGGAAAACTTGTAGAACAAAAGTTACAGAATACAATATTGTACAACAAAAGTCGTAAAAGTTGTATAACAGTCGTGCCTCGTCATAGCTGAACGTGGCAGCACGTGAGTACCACAAGGAGTGTACCAGCCGCGCAGAACCCTATGTTAAGGAAGGCTTCGGCCTACAGCAGTCTTCTTGATGGTGTGATTGGAGTTGAAAGACGAAGATACGAAAGCAACAAAGGGAAACGTAAACACGGTACAGCAGAAAAGAAGCCGGTCGAAGCAACCGGCGTCGAAAAATAAAGACACAAAAGCAGAAAAGGATACGCGAAAAACATGTAGCAGAAGTGAAAAAGCTGTTAAGTAGTATTGCAAGGCCCTCACCTACAGAGCACGTACGCCAAATCAAGTGCCGCGATAATTTTTTTGGTCCTCCGGGATCAGGTACTGGAGCGTACGGAGGCATTCATATGCCACAGCTGCCTCCTAGTCATATGCTTCACAATTATTCGCCCAAGACATCGCATGACAGTAGAAACGTGTCAAGTGGTGCGATTTCATCCTCTTATCACCCCTGCCCGTCTTCGTTCGTCGTTTTCTCTTCTCCCTTATAATAGCCCTTCTAATCCCAAAAAACGTGGTTTACCATGAATAACTCTCACGGTTCCCGCTTATATTGTTTTGTCTGTACTAATCACAACCCCGTCCCGAGCTGGCTGCTTGGGGTTGAGGACTTGCACGAGGAGTTTACCGTGGCAAGGTGAGGCCTCTGTGCGCTGCCGAAAAGATGTCGAGACAATTGGCATGGTAGAGGCGGATGCAGAGGCGTCGCAAGTATAGTTAGCTTCAGCGCAAAATAGAGGGGGAAAACGGATCATAATTGAGGAAAGATACACTGCATAGGTTAAGGTGGTTGCACAGCGGAGACGGCGTTTACCATCACTTCAATTCAAAGGGGTAGCATTTAACTATCATCATCATGTTCATTACAGACATCTATAATTCGTCATTGTGCTTTTGAAGATTTTTCTTAGACAATTAAGCAGAGCCCTGTGCAGCTTTGGTCAAATATGTCGGTGTTTTTGACCTGAAACCTAGATTCACATATTATTGACAACCTAGATTTACACTAGGTTGGGTAAGGGCCAAGGTGACGGCTGCTTCGTCTTAGGCCGTCATGGCTTTGCTCTCTAGCGCGGCACACGCAAGGCGGTTGGTTCTGCTAGTAGCCACGATGATGGCGTACTGCTGCCCTCGATGTTGGGAGGCGTCCGTGCACATAACGGCGTGATTCCCGCCGGAGGTTGTGTTGAGCTCTTGAGCCCGTGCTTGTAGGCGACCCTAGTGGTGTGAGGGGTTCATATTTCGAGGTAAATGGAGCATCTCTAGTTCTTGCCTCCAAGAATGCGGGAGTACATCACGCGGGGTGACATTCTGTGCTGCCCAGCCGGTCTGGTGAAGGGTGCGGCGACCTACTGCAGTTCCGCTCAGTCGGAGCTTCTAGTTAGAAAGGTGGACCTCTATAAGTCCTTCTACCGTATTGGGGAGCCCCATCCTAAGCAGCCTCTCCATAGACGCACTCACGGGAAGAACAATGGGTGGCTTAACGGCATTTTTATTATGATATCAAGCATGTTTATGTCCTCCTTTCCGAGAAAAAGATGGGGGGGGGGGAACTTAAGTGATTCTCGAGAGGACAAAAGCTTGAATTAATCGAAGGAAATCGGCTTTATTGAGGAATCGCTTCTTGGTGGCAACTCGTCTGATCACGCGTAATATTTGATTGATGCTGTGTTTAAGGCGCTGCAATCATACGTCTCTCTTGGTGTTGGCCTGGAGATGTAGGCCCACGACCTTGATGCTGGGGCTTGGAGTGATAGCAGGACACCCAACTATCAGCCGTCCAGCAGGTCCTGGCGGCCCTCGAATAGCACCACCGGAGCGAAAGCTGCGGGGTGACGCCCTGCCTTACGGGGCAGCGGCGTCCAACCCCGTAGCGAGTAGCGAAAGGGTGGTCCTAGTAGGGGTGACGTCGGGATCGACGAGTGGCTACGTCCGGGCGTAGCGTACACACTGTGCCTGTTGCAGGCATTCAACAAAGTCTTCCCTCTTTCTTGGCCGTGAAGGAGCATTGAATATCTTGCTTGATGTGTCGTTTGGCGTGAGGGAGGACGACAAGGAGGTCTGATTTTTGAGGTAAGCACTGGAGGTCACAGGCCATAGAGTATTGGTGTACTACATCCGTGGCCTGTCGGAGCGTGTGTTGGATCTCTCCGAGGGACCTGTCCCCATCCAAAAGGTAAAATCTTTGGCTTGCAGGGCGTATGCGTAGTCGATCCAGGGCGTAGGCGTAACTGCCAGTCTTCTAGGGAGGTTCAGTAGGGCCAGGTCGAACAGCAGAGGAGAGAGCACGGACCCCGAGGGGTACCGTGGACACCAAGCCGGATGGGGTCGGATGTAACTGTGGCTATCTGGAGCGTCGCCATACGATCGGATAGGAAGTCTTTGATGTATGAATACGTTCCCCGCAATCGGTGGCAATAATGGCAGCCACTATGTTGTCATCAGTAACTTTTTCGAAGGCCCCCTTCACGTCGAGGGCCAAAATTACTCTAGGGGAATTTCGGGTGGTCTGTCTGAGTACCAACTCTTTTACTAAGGGGCGGACCAGACAGATATGCGCAACACTGGGTCGGTCCTCGCAAGCCGTTACGTTCCTGGCTGGGAGGCGCTTCTCTTGTTGCAGCGCGGATAAAGCATATTAGTAGCCCCTTTTGGGTTCAAGACAAAGTACGAGATTGTACAGTAATCAAGCCCCATAGTGCAGGTGAATAAAGAAGGCTTTATTCAGTTGAATTCGCGTGGGGGAAGGCGTATAAAGGCCGCATAGGCGTGATGCCCAGAAGAGAAACGCTTGTACAGCCTCCATGCGGGCAGAATGTTCTCAGGATCTGCATGTCTCCCTTCAAAAGAAAACGTAATTTATATTCCTCAATCCACAAAAGAGGAGGCTTTGTCTGGAAATATATCAGACGTTGCGGGATGTTTCCGCGTGAGGTATTCCATCCATGTGAATGCACTTGCGACTGCAGAACTACTAACTGGACCACATGGGTGTTACATAAACGCCTTTGATGCGAATGTGATGCTCCGTGGATGTAACAGTATGAAATTCACATTTATTTGTGTATAGCGAAAGTGCGGCGCTAATAAGTGCCCACTCTGCCAAGAAACGTTTGGGCTTCCAGGTGTAGCCAAGGACGATAGCTGTATAAATACACGCCCCAATAAGAAACTCTTCACGAGAAGGCTATCACAAGAAATTCCAATGGCGGGGAGGGGGTGGGGAGAGGGGTAGGCATAACATCTAATGGGCATATTCGGAATAAATTACGGCATATTCACATTCGGGTATTTTTTAGATACGAAGCATCTCATGGTCGCGGCTATGTCCCTCCCTTGTCGTTGTCGTTGTTGCGCCGTCCACTCCCCCACTGCGCATGCTCGGTTTGCTGAACGCCCAGTGGTGTCTTACCCTTCTACGGCTCCTGGAGCGACAGTGCGGCCGGTGTCTTCCTGGACCGGCACAAGACGAGCACGCTTCCCCTTTAGGGGCTCCTGGAGCGACAGTGTTGCCGGTGTCTTCCTGGGCGCGCACGAGACGAGCACACTTCACGCGCCTTCGACGTTTCATCTCCGTCGGCAGCGGCATGCATCGGCGAGTCTCGGCGGGCGGTGATTGCAAGCAGCCCACAACCATCCGGGGAACGTGCATCGACCTCATCTTCACCAACTTTAGGGTTTATGCACTACAACAGCCCCTCAATTTACATTTCACAGACCATAAGGCGGTCATAATCAAAGCGTAACGCCATCCACAGCTCGACGTCACCTACGTTGAACATGATGATGATAATGCCTAAATAAAGACAACCTCATACCACGTACAACGTCTCTCTCTCTCTTTTTTTAATGCCTCTCCACTCTGACACCCCCCACCCCCCTCCAATAAAATCACACCATCTTCCCGTGGGGTAACCCTTAGTAGGATGGGAAACAGCCATGTGGTCAACGCAATTTCCCATTTCGTAGTTCCGGTAAGTGAAAGGTGTGGTAGCTACGTACTTCAACCTCACGGAAACGACGAACTGAAATAAAATTGGCACTTGAATGGACCCCATACCTTCTTCGCAAACTACTCATGGTTCCCCTACGGGAAAATGGTGTAATTTTAAATGCAGAGCATTTCAGTAACTCACGATGTCACCCGCGTTGGCGTCCGTGGTCCGCGTCCGCATCGCTCCCCCTACACTATATAAAGAAATAATACTTGCCGGCGCCAGGTTTCGATCCTACGACTCTACGGGCGGAACGCAAGGTGCACGGTACTCTACCAACTGAGCCACAAAGCCGACACAGAACGGAAGGTTACGAACGTGCCTTATATCCTTGACTCATTCAACCGTCGGCCAGAGGTGCGCCCTCTCCCCCGCGTCCTCCTCGCCTTCTCTCCGCTCGCAACGCCCTCTCTCGCCGCATTCGGTTCGGGCGCACAACAGGTGGGGACGTGCGCAACACCCTCTCTCGCCGCGTTAGGTTCGCGCGCAAGAACAGGTGGGGCGCTCGCATCGCGCTCTCTCGCCGCGGTCGGTTCGGCTTAAACGACATATGTCGTTCGCGCGCGCTGCGGTCGCTAACATCTGTGGCGTGATCGTGACGTCAGCATCACGCGTTCGCGTGGTGGCGATTTCGGCGCTATAACACTCTCTCGCGAGGGGCATTGGATTGGATTCGATTGGATTGGCTTGGATTGGCTTGGATTTGGATTGGATTGGATTAAAGTGGATTGTGTTGGATTGTGTTGCGTCATAGCTGCGCCACGTTGCGTCATAGCCGCCCCACGTTGCGTCATAGCCGCGGCAGGGGGTTCACGGCACGTTTCACCATCGACTTCATCGACAATGTCTACGCTGGAAGACAACAATTACAACAACAACAACCAATACGTAATCCATACGACTTGCAGGCGCGCCCCCCCGCAGAAATGCTCTGCATTTGATCGTGCCCCTCGCGAGGGGGATGTTTCACTTTTTTTTTCTCTGCAGGCCAATGGCTCCGGCGGGAGACCTCTCTTAGACAGAAATAGTAGCGTAATAGTAATAGGGCCTCCTCCCCGATCGCAAAAATTTCGTCCTGCGTTTATATATTTGCAATTTTTTTGCGGCACGTCTTACCTCTATTTTTTTGCTTTTCAGGGGCTTAGACAACAATTTATAGGTTTTTTTTTTTGCAAGAAGAGGTGGTGAATAGCTCGCGAAACATTTAGGAACGTTACGCCTATAAGTGTCCGCCCCATATGTGTTTATATGTATTTAATACGGCGACATACGCACGTGACATATTGGAGGACGCGGAGTATAGCCGCTGGATGATAAACTACGCTGCTATAACTGTGTTTGGGGGCCCTCTTTGTTACCAAATTTAATGCGCATATTTGTGTATTTACCGCTTGCTAACCAGTCTACTAACAAGCTGCTCATACACCAGGGCAGCATGTAATCCGATCGCTCAGTGTGGGCTTTTGAGCATTCAGTAACTACGCTTCGTATCTGTGAAAAAAAAAAGAGATAAGAAGAATCCGTGGGAGAATGCAAAGCCTTGAACACACGCTTCCCAGTTGTGTCAACCTACTGCTCGGCAGCAAGGCGACAGCATTTTATCGGCGCCCCTTTTTATTTGGAGGCTATCCTACTATAATAAATTTCTGCATGACTTTGTTGCAGTATTTAGTAGATACAGACGCAAATAACTTTATGACACACCTTTTTGCAAAGTTGCTTTCACGGGCGCTGAAGGCGGTGTTCGCGGCGGGAGCGACCAAGAGTTGCGCGGGTCTGCCACAGCTGGCGCTGCGGTCGCCCGGCAAACTTCGCTGTCCGGAGCTTAGACGTTGAGATCAGCAGTGCGCTGTTTGCAGAAAGTATGCGTACAAACAACCAAGAGAACCCGTTCTGATGCGATCTGCTCCCGAGCACGCATGGTACAGAGACGGGGTTGACAGGTTTGAATATTCTGGAAGCGCCTACCTTTGCGCATACGACGCCTTGTCCAATTTTCCGGAGGTAGAATTCCTGCGCGACACATCCTCTGCCAATGTCCTTTCGAAATTAAGTGCTATGTTCACGAGGTATGACATTCCCATCGAGGTATGTACAGATGGAGGGCCCCAATTTAGCAGCCGAAAATTTACGAACTTCGCAAGAAATTATGACTACAGGCACACGATTTCAAGCCCTACATTTCTCTGCTCGACCCGGTTGGCAGAAAAAGGTGTACAAGTCATTAAAAGGATCCCAAAAAATTGTCACAAGGAAAGAATAATTTTTGGCTCGGTTTGCTGAATTACAGAGCTAGCCCACTGGAAGATGGCCAGTCACCAGGAGAGCTGCTCCAAGGGCGACGTCTGAGGACTCCAATACCGGACTCCAACGCAACGGCACGCCAGTTTGTGAACAAGCATCAGCAGTCTTTGCCGGCGCGAAGGCACCTTCCGCCCTTGGATGAAGGACAAGTGGCCCGTGTTTAAGGGGACACGTGGGAAATGAAGGCAAATGTAGTCAACAGGATGCGGCCCAGGTCGTACGTAATTACCACAGAAAAAGGCAACGTTGTACGACGCAACCGCTAACACCTGGTTGCCACCGGAGAATCCTTCAACAGATCTGAAGACAGCGCGTCAGACGAAGAATCGGACGGTGAGGCAGAGGTCACCCACCCGCAAGCAGTACGGCTACCTCCATCCAAGGGTTGAGGAGGTTGACCCGTAAAAGAAGACCCCCGGAGCGGCTAACCTACGCGCCAACAACTTTGTTCAAGGTGCAAATCGCAGAGTGTCGAACTGAGTGTTGCCTTACTATGCTACATTGTTTTCTTTTCATTCCTGCAAAGAAAGGAAGATGTATCAGCAGTGCAATCTTGACCGATCATGACAAGTGCGATGTCTGAACTTATCATCGCGCATGCTCTGTGAACATCTCATCTGTTTGCCCTTTCCCTTCGCATGTTTAAATACTAAATCGGAATAACCCAACTCGTTCTTTTTCTGCTTGAAACTTGCTCGGTCGTACCTCACCAGGCAGCAACAAAACAATACGCACCATCCTGGATATTCCAGTAATTCTTCAAATGCTATGATTCACTTCACAGCTTTTACATTCCTCGACAACAGTCGATTGTTCCATATCGCGCGAACACGTTATCCCGTTCATTGTTCGGTTTCCCAATAAGAGCGGTTAAGCAGGAGCGTTGTAAAAATGGTCTATATGAGAAAATGACCCAGTTTTGAAGAACCGAGTTTCGAGGGGAATTCATGCCGCCACTGGACAACCAGGAACCAACGGACCTGTCTCATCCGTGGATCTTCTCACATTCAATTTCCTTTGCCACCCCCCCCCCCTGCACCTCCTCGTTCCCTATGGCCTTTATGCTATCTATTAAGGATTGAAAAAAGTGCTGTGTGGGGCTTTAGCACTGCAATTTAAAGCGCCCTAGTTTCCAGCACCAGCGATAGCTTCCTGGTCGTTCTAATTTTTCGTATCGCGCAACGCCTTGCTCCTTTTACTACCCAGCATTATAGACTAGGACGAGGCACACTTCCAGCCGCTCATCGTAAATTAGCAGAAGGCATTCGGTAGCATGGCGCAGAATACAATCGAACACCTTCACACACCCCGCCCTGTGCCACCGCAACTTTCCAGATACATACACAGATCAGTGCAAGTGGTGCGGCGCCGCAGCCGCCATGCTCCAACAGATTATTTGGGCGTGGCCCAGTAAAGGGGAGACACCCACACCAGGTGTACGCATTACGGCGCACGAGCAATGGGAGGCCGCGCTGCTTAGCTCCCAACCCGCCGTCGAAACAGCAGTCGTCCAGCTGGCGGAAGACGCTGCCAGGGCCCGTGGGTTCCTGACCGCCGTCTGAAGGGTCGAGGACTATGCCACTCCCAAGCATTGAATCCGTATTAACAGACACGACTATAATGAAGTTTTTTATCATAATAATCATCAACACCTCCCACCAGTGCCTACACCGGGAATGTCTTCATTCGACAAGCGCGCCCAGAGGTATGCGGACTCGGTAAGAGCTTGCATTCGCCAGATAACACCTCATTTTGAAAGACAAACCCTTTCTCTTCTCCATTGGTAAATGTTTCTTTCGGGAATGGCTTTTAGTGCCCCTTCATATAACTGAAGATAAATAATACCAAATCCTGAACAACTACACTATGTAAGCACGCACTGAAGAAAAAGAAGACATCACGTATCGCGAGGCTCGAGTACACGAGAAGGCTTAGAAGAAGAAGAAACCTGGGATCTCTTCTTGTCGTTAGGAATACAACCAAACGATGGATTCCTCAGCCAACTCTAAGAAGCAAAGCGTGAGTGAGCGGTGGCTTCAATGACTACCTTTTTTGTATAGCCCGCTTAGACGATGACTTGGAGAGGCGACTCGCTTCCGCCGATCAACTATAGCTTGAAAAAAGCTGGAAGGCACAATGACCCCGGCATTGCGCATACTATACTGCGCGGCGGTGGTGTTTGTATGTGGGTAAAATTGCCGCTGCTTAGTTTCCCGCGTGCGCTCCGCCTTGGTTACGAAACGCACCGCTTTTCGCTGCTACATGCAGTGAGGATAGTGTCCACTTTGGGAGCAGGCGACTACGACAGCTGGGAATGTTTCTGGGAAGTCACCTAACCATCATTCAGGCTTTCATTCGTGAAAATATGTTGGGTGTAACTGCGACATATTTCGTCCCCTGAAAAAAAAAGGCCCGCCATTCAGCAAGAGTGTAAAAGCAGTGCAGTAAAAATATTTTTCATGCCACAGGATGTGACTTCGACTCCAAACATAGAACAATATTTTGGGAAATTGAAAAATATTTTTTTATCTTGTCTTTAATAGCCAAGCTCCAAAGAATTACAGCTTATAGGAAATAAAGCTTTGTAACCTGGTAGAGCAGTGTCAGATTTTACACTTCTACATAGTATTGCTGCTGGTAAAAAAGAAAATTGTTCGCTAATAGTACGGTCGGTGTTTTAATCCGTAGCATTCTTTACCAAGTACCCCCACAGCCAGGACCGTGTAACGCGCTGTATTTCCACAAAAATGAACATATCGCTGAAGCTGCCCCTGTAATTACTATATTATCGTAAATGGAGATAACTGGACGCACGAACGTTTGAAAAACTAAACGATAAGAAAAACACAAAAACATTACGGAAAACGATGAAACGTGTAACGTCCTATTTCCCAAATAATGCAGATTTCACGAAAGTTACAAATGTAATCTATACAATAACGTAAATGGAAATAATTGTAGTTCAGAAGGACTTATTGTCGGGCCAGTTGGTGCATTTTTTCCGAACTGCGCTAAGGAAGACGCTACAGAGAGAGAGGTACACTGCGCCTGTCTTTGTGTACCTCTCTCTGTGTAGCGTCTTACTTAGCCCAGTTTACCCTTTCTGAGAAGATAGTTGGTTGGACAAAATTTTGAAAAATTAAAAAATACGGAAAATATTTAAACAATACGGAAAACAGCAAATCATATAACCCATGACATTTCCACAATAATGCAGATTTCGCGAATGTTCTACCTGCAATCGTTACAACGGCGTAAATGTACATAATTCGTCGAACAAAATTTTGAAAAACTAAAAAGATAAAAATATATGAATACTGCGCACACTGACGAACAGTGGAATGCCCGGCATTTCCACAATTATGCAGATTTCGTTAAAGTTCTAAATGTAACCGTTATAGTAACGTAAATGGAGATAATCAGTCGGAAGAAAATTTGACAAACTAAAAAATAAGAAAGGTATAGCGCATGGCATTTCCACAATAATACAGATTTCGCGAAACGCCCACGTACAATTGTTATATTTGCGTAAATGAGATGATTAATAGAAAGAAATTTTGAAACTCTAACAAAACAACCAAAATATCGAAAAATTACGGAAAATTGCGAACCCTGTAACAACCAGCATTTGCACAAAACGGCAGATATCGCGGAAGTTCCAGATGTAATCGTTAAACAGCGTCAATGAATATAATTGGTCGAACGAACAAAATTTTGAAAAACTAAGAAATAAGAGAAATATTAAGCAATTACGGGAAATAGCAAACCATAAAACACCCTGCCTTCCCTCAATAAAGCAGATTTCGTAATGTTCCACTACTAATCGTTTTAGTAGCGTAAATGGAGACAATTGCACGGACAGGATTTTGAAAAGCCAGAAAATTTATCTGTAAAAAAATCGCACTCAAGACAAGTGGTATAAAAATGCTACGCATTAGAAGATAATTCCCTGAATTTCTGTAGAATTTTTTTTTCAAAGAAGCACTCAGCGGTTAAAAAGAGCTCTCTCCATTTATTAGTGCTGGAAGTGAAACTCGCCAAGGCAGACAATTAATCTACGCAAAGACGCGTACAACTTTGCATATACTTGCTTTCTAAACGGTCAAATTAGACCGTGGCGACGTGCCTGTTCGTGTCATGCCTGGCCTTCCTATCGTGCTCGCGTGACGTCCTTGGTGACACCCCACATGAAACAGGTATTTTTTTTTCTTCTCGCCGCCTTTTGAACACGTGTACAAAGAAAGTGTTGACGACGAAAATGGAGGCAACTTCCTCAGCCTTTTTTCACCATCAACCTTGTGGTCACCGTAATGGCATGGGCGGATGCTTGTTGCCTATATGCTGAATTTCGCTCCCTTCCTCCCGCCCTTTCGCCTCGCTTGTTTTTTGTTCTTTTTATCTCGTGCCGACTTCATTGCTCTACAACGTGAAAAGCGCGAGTTCGAAAAATATGTTATACCGCATGTTCGCACCCAAAATTATTTCAGTGAGCCCTCCATGAATCTGACGTCTCAGGCAACAGAATCCGTCCTTGTATCATCCCGGCCTGCGACGAACGTAATGGGGGAACCCCATTGGGCCCCTGTTGCATGGGGACGTCTCTGCGATTTTATTAGTTCAGTAAGCTCGATATATTATTAATATTAATAAATAATAATAAATATTAATAGATATTAATTATATTATTAATAGATTATTAATAGATATTAATAAATATATAGTGAGGTTTTTGGCTGTTACAATATAAAAAAAAAACAGCGTGCCGGCTGGCTACATGCGCTTGGTTGCTTTTGAATAATTTGTTCCATAATCTATTGCGACCACCAGTTTCTCATTTTGCTCAAGTCACTGCGTCGAAAAAGCAGATCTCGGTCACTGAATATGCGCTTGTAGAGAAGGCAATGCCCCGCAAATTGCCTGATGGAGGAAGAAATGGCGCCCGCGTATCGTGAACATATACTATATATACCAAAGGTGTCAGCACTGATCCTTGCGGGACACCTTTGCAGGAGGTACGGTCCGCAATACTTGTCAACTGAAAGCGATGGTTCAAAGAACGCAATACCCAAGACAAACTAAACGGATGCAGGCAACGACATTAAAATTTTCCTGATTATCCGGTGGTGGTGAAGGCGTAAAATGCTACCGAATAACCTACAAAGCAGCCGTCTGTACGATGAAAAGGAATCAACCGTCAGACATTAAGATGGCCTCAAGAGAATTTTAATGAACTTGTGCATGACAGTCCTGAGCGGAGTTCATGCCAGTGTTAAAAAAATATCAATTCAAAAATAATTCTCAAGCGTGTAGTATTCTTCGAATAAATTATTTATTTTTATAGAACTCTCAGTAGCCTTTTTGGCTGTCATAGAGAAGTTTATTTTACAAACTCTTCACTACAACGAAGCACTATACCACGCGGAATAGTTAACACTCCTGCACAACCAATTCCGAAGGGCATGAACACCGCGTTTTATCCGTGTGCGGGGACTGGGTTAATCAATCCACCAAATCCAACAGCCGAAATGATTTAGGTGATGGCGACACGCTTTATTCATATTTATTTAGTTTATCGGAAACAGCCGAACGTATAGCGTCTGTCTGAAGTTCACACCCACTATCACATACACCTGCGCGAATTCCGTTTACCATTCGTTCATTGACATGGCTTTGGTGCCACCTCAATACCAATTTAATTCTGTTAAAATCATTGGGATATTTTTCGGATAAACGTTTGCCATTGACACGTCGACGGCCCCCGATATACATCAAAACGCTTCCATGCGTTCGCGATTCCTGCCCTCTATGTAATTTAGCATTACGGCAAACACCCGAGCGCGTTTTCGTTAAGAAATGGACTGGCTACACGGCGCTTCTCTTCGGTTTGCGATAACTTCAGCTCTTAACAGACAAGCTGTAAATGGCTACTCCGGCAAGCTTTCTTCCTCCGTGGTTGTACAACGTCGCGTCAAGAAAGGAAAAGTGAAGGCGTTTAATCACTCGTTCGCTCCAAAGGGCAAGGGTGCCGAGAAGGCGATAGCAAAACGAGTAAGGGCGCGTGCTTTGGACACATATCACTCGGTAAACTTCGGCCTCACTCCGTAATCCGCGCTTTCCCCGCGCTTTCGGGGAGGGCGCAGAGGGAGCCCACTTTGTTTGCCTGCCGTGCAATTGAATGTGCGGTAGTTGCGGCTGCAGAAGCTGCCGTTGGGCATTCACTTCGCCAGAACCTAGCTATCACAAGACAGATTTGGTTAAACCGCGTTCAACCACGGGAAAAATGGCTACTGTCCCGTTCATTCTCTCCGAGATACAACATTCTACCCTAGGAATGACTGCCGTCCACGTTCGGCAGAGCTTGTCATCCACCTCTACAGATTGAATGGCACTACTTTTTTTATTCAACGACGCCAAATACCAGAACAGCAACATACTTTTACTAATCTGTAAGCTTGGGCGTGTTGGTATAGCATTCTTGGAAAAGCGCAAAGGGACGAGGACGAGGAGAAGACGGGACAAAGCGCAGACTAACAGACTAACGACAACTGTAGACTAACAATAAACACCTGCTTTAGTCTGAGCTGTGTCCCGTCTACGCCTCGTCTTCATCCTGTTGCGCTGTTCCAAGAATACCCTTTTACCTAATCCAGGAACGCGCAATTGTGATCAAATATTCGTAAACTTTATCACCACCCATTTCTTCATGATGATTTCTTTCCTTCACCCGCTTCCATTCTTCCTAGACATGACCATGCTTTTAAAGTGAGGCGTTTAGGACGTCATACTTTGAACTATTCATGGTCTTTCATTCGGCGTACAATCGTTGACTGGAACGCAATGCCATCCCACATAGACACTGTCATTGAGGCTGTTAAATTTAATCAACTAATACGGAGTTGTGAATTGAAAACAAAACTATCTCTTTTTTGTTGTACAACTTGTGACATAATTGTTTTTTTACCGAGATTAGTTTGTTTCTGTTTCTTCAAGGTTTCTTTTTACGCGTTATTTCGAGCCAATATTACATTTGTCATATTTGTATACGCGCAGGCGCTGTTCTTTTTGTTTTATTCCTCCCAGTGGATATCTTTGTTGGTGTGTTTTTCTGCTGCATTGACAGCCCCTGTGTAATACCGTCCCGCGTGAGGGCCCTTTGGGGTACTTTCAATAAATAAATAAATAAATAAATAAATAAATAAATAAATAAATAAATAAATAAATAAATAAATAAATAAATAAATAAATAAATAAATAAATAAATAAATAAATAAATAAATAAATAAATAAATAAATAAAAATAAATAAATAAACCAACAAATTGGAGCTTACCAATGCAGCAGTTCCCTTTACCTTTACTTACAGAAATAATCGCCGTGGCACTTACGAAACCAAATTTATTAGTAATTGCTTTGAATTTAGTAAATGCGTGGCGTGTTGTTTTCGGACAAATGTTTTGCTCTTTGTTCCGCACCTGTGATTTGCACAAAAGACTCAGGCGGTATTCCCACATTTCCTTGGTCCACCGCATTGATAGGCTGTCAACGGACACTGAAGTGATTTGTAAACATTGCGGGACTGCTAGCGGAGATCGTAGTCCTGAGTCCATAGGCCATGTTTCGACCATTCTGAGCACGTTTACGCAAATTTTTTAGTAGAAAAATCAATTCGAAAAGGCTGTCCTCCTCTATGCATCCTCGCCCATTTTCTGTGGCGTTTTTGTGTGACACTTTTACACTTTTACCTAATCCAGCAATGCGCAATTGTCATCAAATATTCGTAAACTTGATCACCACCCATTTCTTCATGACGATTATTTTCTTCACCAGCTTCCATTCTTCGTACACACGACCATCCTTTTAAAGTGACGCATTTAGCACGTCATACTTTGAACTATTCACGGTTTTTTGTTCCGCGTACAATTGTTGACTGGAACGCAATGCCATCCCACAAAGGCACTGTCCTTGATGCTGTTAAATTTATTCAACTAATACTCACGGAGTTGTGAATTGAAAACAAAACTATCTTTTATTGTAAAACTTGTGACATAATTATTTTTTTTCTACAGAGATTTGTTTGTTTTTGTTTCTTTTGGGTTTCTTTTTATGTTATTTCGAGCCAATATTACATTTGTCATATTTGTGGTCGCGCAGGCGCTGTTGTTTTTATGTTTTATTCCTCTCAGTGGATATCTTTGTTCGTTTGTGTTTCTGCTGCATTGACCAGCCCCTATGTAATACCCTCCGTCGTGAGGGTCTTTAGGGGTACTTTGAACAAATAAATAAATAAATAAATAAATAAATAAATAAATAAATAAATAAATAAATAAATAAATAAATACATTGGAGATTACCAATGCAGCTGTCACAGCCCTTTACTTCCAGAAATATTCGTCGTGGTACTTATGAAACCAAATTTATTAGTGGTTGCTTTGGATTTAGTAAATGCGTGACGTGTTTTATTCGAACAAATGTTTTGCTCTTCGTTCCGCACCTCTGATTTGCGCAAAGAACGCAGGCGGTATTCCCATATTTCGTTGGTCCGCCGCATTGATAGGCACTCCTTAAACGGACACTGAAGTGATTTGTAAAGATTGCGGGATTGCTAGCGCAAATCGTATTCCGGAGTCCATAGGCCATGTTTCGACCATTCTGAGCACGTTTACCCAAATTTATTTAGTAGAAAAATCAATTCGAATATGCTGTCCTTCTCTCTGCATCCTCGCCCATTTTCTGTGGCGTTTTCGTGTGACGTCAGGAAGAGATGCCTTGGCTTGACCAATGACTGAGCTACTGCACGGCTCGGCGACCTTCCGGCAGAGTCACTCGGCCCCGCGTTTAGTCCGCCGGCCGCCGACGGGTCGTTGCGATTTGTTCCCTCAGTTCAAACGAAGCCACGACACGTTTGTGAATGGAAGAATGTGCCTTTTTTACTTTGTTAGTTTGTACACTGTATGTAGCTCCAAGTGAAGGTCGCTCCACACAAGCGCTGCTCAATCGCACACACTACGCTTCGCGGACTGGTACGCCGGAAAATTTAACGCCACTTGAAGGCGGCAGAAGAGTCAGTCAGCGAAGCCAATATAGGTACTAAAGAAATAAAATCAACTGATATGTTTATCGTACAGCGTAAAACATGAGAGCAAGAAGCACTTTTTTTGCGCTGGGTGAACAAGCACAGCCTCACCAGCACGACCAAACATCTGCGAACGCTCTCCCATCAAAGAAATGCAATTGTTAGAGGTGAGATATTGTAGAAATTTGGGGGACGCTCACTGCACTAGCGCTATACAACAAATAATCACCTAAGCTGCTTGAAATGCTAAAACTAAGTAAAAGTGTAAACTTGTTATACATTATATACCTTATATTGCAAGCAGTGGCAGCGCTGGCACGTGACGGAGTGGTCTGAAGTGCTAGGAATTTTATTTTGCAAGTGACCATTTCGAATCCACGAGGGTACATTTCTTTTGTTTTTTTTAAGTTGATTTTTCTTTCTGCCGATGTTTCCTATACTGAGTTCACCACTTTTGGGGCGTAACGTAAACTGCTCCATGAACTAGTTCACAAAACACGCGCAGGCTGACACTGACGCGCTAGCGAGTTCTCGTTGGCATGCTGTTGCCAGAAGCACTCACTGCTTGCGGGCAGAGGGCACAGGCCGGAATCAACAGACCTTTTGCCTGGTGGGAACACGCTTTTTACGATACAGGCATGAGTGAGGCAAGCTCCAAATATGGGGGAAAAGCGCATGGCATTTGAGCGTCTGCGATGACGCGGAGGGCGTTCGTCCACTGCGTAGGCCTCGGCTAGTGATTGCTACGATTCAAAGCTGTCCTGGGAGGCTCATCTTAGCCATTTTACAGCCGACAACATGGCAGAAGCGCGCTACGACGATTACGAAGATGTCGAGAATAGCCATCCAACGATGCCGTCGAATGCCAAGCATGTTTTTTTTTTACAGAACCGAAATCGAAACTTGTTTGAATGCTAACCTCGGACATCGCCCAAACAAGATGCATCTCCTCCTGTCGTCACAGCCTTTAGCTGATGCGGCCGCCGCAAACCGCGCATGGTATTTATTCTTCTTTCGCGCTTTATAAAATAATTACCGACTTATCAACCGGATAAACGATGAAAAGTGTGTTAATTTGAGCCCGTCTACGCAGTGCAAGCAAAACGGGGAGCTTGACAATTCACTTCAGTGTCCCTTTCAGTACAGCTAGGAATATAATTTTGAACCATGTTATGTGCTAGCGGAAAAACTGTTAACACATTCAGTGCAGCTCGGACTATAATTTTTCAACGTTCTTATAGGCTACCCGAAAATCACGCCGCCGCCCATCTTTGGCCTCGGAAGCCTCAAGCATGCCGCTTCACCGCAAGGCCTGCAAAGCGGCTGTGGCCACGATGCCGTCCTCTTCAACGCATGCGGAGGCTGAAGTGGCGACTGGTTCGCTGAAAGACCCCGTCACCGCATCACAGGCAAGTTACTGACCTCCCATTACGCAGGCTTCAACAGCACAGATTTAGTATAGTGCAAAAGAATAAGGCTCTGACATAGTTTTTGGTGGCGGCGATGTTTGGAGAGGAGCATCAAGTCAAAAATCTATCTTTGTCGAAATTTTTCAAGGTTTGAGCAAAACACTGGTTATTCCACCATGAAAGAGTTGAGCAACTGATTAAAGCGCCATATCTGAAGGACCTTTCCTGTTTGCAGTCGGACATTTGTCGTTGGAGCTGAAGAGCAATTGCGGGCGGAATTCGATGCCTCCTGACTATTTCGCAAAGTCTTTTCCCACTGCAACACGGAGCGTGTTCTCTACGAGATATGTCAAAGAAGACACACACCTTCTTGCACAAGAGCTTTCGCACTGTCATGAATAAACATCAGGAGAAGGTCCTCTCATAAATGCGTTGATGTATTAAAGGGGCTCTGTTTAGCGCAGAGCTGCTTATGCATTTAAACAAGTTTTCTAGTTTTAGGGTTCCTGTATGTTTATCTTTGCAAATATATGGAACATTGTTTATATGCTGTTGATAACCACGTAGAAAGGTTCTCAGTGCTCCTGGTAATATATTTCTTTATTTTTTCATAGGTTGCCCCCCCATCTGTCAGCCGCTCATCAACGTCTACCGCCGCCTCCAGCAAGCCACTTCGCCGCAAGGCACCCAAAGCGACTCCGGTAGCGAAGCCAGCCACTTTTGCGAGTCCGGACTGCCCGGAGGTACCTGGTTCATCAAAAGACCCCAGCTCTGCAGCTCAGGTAATTTGTTGACGTGCCATTATACACAGACTTCAAAAACAGAGCGGGACGACAAAAACATACTGCACATCATGTACAGTCTGTCAAAATTTTCTAGGCTAACCCGAAAGAATTCAAAGTTCATGCTTACGTCCCAAGGGAGGCTGAAACGTTTAATACCGGAAGGCTAGAGAAACCACCATTCTTAAATATTTCCCTTGCTATCGCGAACACCAAGCATCCACAAATTTTTTAGTAAAGAAACACTGCAAATATGACTTACGTATTGATTTTCTGCCTTATATTTTCTTGTTATTGTTCAACAATGCTGACAATTACGAACATTGACACCGGACTTCGACTTTAAGTTTGGCTTTGGGGATATGACTACTGCACAATGCTTCGCTTGGGAAGGTGGCTGAGTGGAGTCACAGACAGACAGACAGACAGACAGACAGACAGACAGACAGACAGACAGACAGACAGACAGACAGACAGACGGACGGACGGACGGACGGCGGACGGACAGACAGAGACAGACAGACAGACAGACAGACAGACAGATAGACAGACAGACAGACAGACAGACTGACTGACTGACTGACTGACTGACGGACGGAGGGACGGACGGACAGACAGGCAGACAGACAGACAGACAGACAGACAGACAGACAGACAGACAGACAGACAGACAGACAGACATTCTGACAGAACAAAATTTCTGAGTTTATGTAGCCCAAGAAAGACCGTCGTCTTTCTGGTTTAACACTCCGGGTTACAAATACGAAGCGGCGCAAATCCTAGGGCGCTACATAGTGGAGGATTCAATGGACGGTGGGAGCTGGCTTAATGCTCGTAGTTTGTACCTGAGGTATTAAAAAGAACCGTATGATGAAAATGGTGCCATTGTCGGCCCTTGGGAGAATTCGTAGTCCCAAGTTCAATGCCTCACAAGTTAAGCCTTCTAGTGGTACTGATATTTTGCGCCTTTCAACTCTTTAATTTCACGTAATCAAGATTTAAAACTTCATTTCTGTTCAGTATATCCTTTAGGTGTTGGTTTTAGCTACTTGCAAATGAAAAACGGCTGATTTGACTGAACAACAAATGATTCTAACTGATACTTTCTGGCGGTTATCGGAAATACACATCATGCCCAAAAACATATGTCTCCTTTATAAAGCATGTCTCGTGTTCCCGAAACCAGAACCCAATGTGACATTGCTGCGTACGTGTTTGCCTTCGTCGGCTCTAAGAGTCAGTTTTCAAACAAGTGCTATCCGCGAGTAATTTTGGTGATGACCAGACATCATGTCATTTTCAAAGCTACTACTTTAAGTCATTCTGCTGGCTCTGGAACATTTGTGTTATTTCGCAAACTAACATAAGGAGCTGTGGAGGTTCATCGGCATCCTATCACGCACTCGGGTACGTTCGTAGACATCGCGTGTAGCATGTATTAGTGGCTGGCATGCTTGCGTTCTATCTTGTTGGCTTTTGTTTGCGTGCGTGCGCCTGGTGTAGTAGTGTATGTGTGTGTATATATGTGTGATACAGTAACGCGCCAAAAACCATGTACAAAGCAACGCAAAAGTAACCACGCCCAGTCGTGAACGCTGTTCAGCAAAAAACAGTGAGAGTAATCAATTTCACAATTTTATGCATGCACTTCAATTTTACAGATAACAACCGACCCTAATCGAATAGCTGACATGTCTCAACGGTGGGGATACCCTTCACGCGTTTTCCTTATTTTTTTGCGATCAAAAACAGCCGAACATGGTGTGTTTTTAAACGAGTCACTGTAATCATTCATTGAATTTCATTTATTACCCTAGCTTCACAACCTGTTATTACACCTCGTTTACCGTTAACAAAAGCGCCATTTTTATTCAATAACATTCATTTCCAATCTTTTCAAACGAAATACTGGTCTGTCGTCCTCTCTCTCTATTACATACGTGAATGTGTGAATGTATGGGCGGATCCGTGGAAGCGTGTGGTTTGCTCTGTTGAAATAATGTTGAAGAGGTTTGAAAGGTACATCTAAGCATGCGCGTTGATCTACGCAGCTTAACTTTTTGAGGGGGCCGCCTAGTGGAGAGAAGAATGTCATGTGGACAAAAACTTCCACCCCTGCGTAAACCACGACTATTGTTGAACGCGAAGCTTTGTCGTGATAAATTGTTTGTTTGCCAATAGCATACTGCGAGTATATGATACTCTGGAGGTACGCATCCCCTTTCCAGAACATCCACAGCAACTCTCAAGTGTGCTATCCGTAAGCGTAACGTTTAGGTTTGGGCCGTACGGCGCGAATCGGTGCAGGTTGCTTGGGGTTCGCTTTCGTCAGGTCGAAATGGACCAGCCGGACAGACGCCGGCTTCATAACCCGAGGGACTCAGGTTCGGTTGCGGCCACGGAAACCGTTTTTTTTTTTTCACTTCCCCAACGATCATTTTTTATCATTTTCAGAAAAAGTTGGCTTTCCTGAAGGGCGTATTGTCGCACAACGGCATCATTCGGGACAATAAAGCTTCGCTTTAAAATTTACCACCGCGTTTTGTGGGGGACGGGGCTTACCCGCAGTCTAGGCCCTGACTTCACGCTCTCAATTCGCTCCGCGGCAGGCCGGGAAGTGGGGGATGGCAGGATTGAAGGTCGTCCTTTACATTAGTAGGCCGGTTCCCTCTGAGATTTCCGGGTATTACCCACCCGCCCTTTTCTTCGGTGGCCACGCGATTTGTCTAATTGTAATTACCACTCAAGCGTTTGCTGAAACAGGGCGACGTGGCTGTGTAATGGCACTTTCTCTCACCGAGATGTTGATGATTGATTGTGGGGTTTAACGCACCGACGCAACGCAGGCGATGAGGCGCGCCGTAGTGGAGGGCTCCGGATTTATTTCGACCACCTGGGGATCTTTAACGTGCGCCGAAATCTCGTATACACGGACGTTTTTGCTTTTCGCCTCCATCAGAAAAGCGGCCGCCGTGGCCGGGAATCGAACCCACGACCTCAAACTCCGCAGCGCAACGCATTAGCCACTGAGCCAGAGTGGCGGGTACCATCAGAGATTTCCAGCACATAACCGCTGGGTACGTCGAAGTCATGCATCATAGCATGCTAGCTTTTTGTTTCCTCGCAGGCGTTTACGTGCATAGCGTCCACGTGGTTCAGTACCTCATTCGCCCACGCGATTAACATCCCGTGTTTTCGTCGTAGCTGGTGTTAAAAAAATAAAGAGGCGGCCATATTTTTCTTCCACTTATGGTTGTACGGGGAGGTCGTTTCAATAAAGTTGGAAGTTACTTGCCAGATAGTTTATATGTTATACATGCTTTGCTTTGCTTCTAAATCATGTCATTATGTCACCTCTCCAGTCTCCAGCGTAGCTGTCTAGGCGGTATATTAATTCAACGTGACACTACTCTCACCGGAAAGCCGAATTGCTACAGAGAAGCTGTAAATACTTACGTGAAACATCTGTCCCTAGCCAGGAGGGCCATTCGCAAGAACCAGTACGTAGGCGCTAAAAAAACTGTGTTGGACAGCAGTTAGTAACAACAGGGGAGGAAATGTATTGGTCTTTCACCCCGTAGTAACATGTCTTTGTGACGTACGTACCCTTTCACAGCGTCGGTGTGGAATGCGCACTCGCATAGTGTGAGGAATCATCAGGAAAGGGAAGGTCTGATTGTTGGTACAGTTCGAAGCGTGGGTGTGACGTATAGCGCAGCATGCGGGAGTGCGCACGCGCAATGCGTAAGGGGCACAACGGAGAGGGAACAGCGCCGCGAGAAACAGCACCGCGAAACACAGCCAGAAGTCTAGCATCACTAAATAAAGGTTTTTGGAGTATTGGCACTCTTTTCTCACATTGTTATGTGCCGCCAGGATTTTCATTAGTCGGTCGGCACCACGCGATATTTGTTTACAAATGGGCGCAGCCATTTTGGTTCTGCGCGCTTCTCCTTTCTCTCTCTCTCTCTCTCTCTCTCTCTCTCTCTCTCTCTCTCTCTCTCTCTCTCTCTCTCTCTCTCTCTCTCTCTCTCTATCTCTCTCTCTCTCTCTATGTCTCTCTCTCTCTCTCTTTCTCTCTCTCTCTCTCTCTCTCTCTCTCTCTCTCTCTCTCTCTCTCTCTCTCTCTCTCTCTCTCTCTCTCTGTCTGCGGCGCGGATGCGAGAGTCACACAGCCCGTCACAACCAGCGGTGGTTTCGTTGGGAGAGATGGCAGCACTGCAAGACAGAAACAAGATGGCCCCAAGACGCTTCCGGGAGCCGAAGTGGCGGTACTCTTAGCGTAGCTTACGTAGTGACTCTACAGAAGTCCACCCACCGCCAATGTCGACGTCGGGTTGTTCCCGCAGCCCGGCCATAGGTGGTGGTTTGATAAGCCGCACAGGCGGCGTTTCAATCAACATTGCGATAAGCCCAAGCCAAACGTATCCGTGTCTTTCTTTCTCGGCATAAAATGGCGCGTAAAGTGGCAGCACTTCTGTAACGCTTGCATGCTCTTGCAATGCGTTGTCACTGGAATTGCGTAATACACTTCAGTAACTCTTGAACCCGCGTGATAGACCCATGAAATACACACCGTAGGCATCCCCTTTCAGCTTCGCATGTACATCATCAATGGTGTAAGAGTCGCATATTCTTTATCTTAACGATTTCGAGATTTCTTCGGGCTTAATTTTCTGGCTGGCGTATCTGCTGAACTCCTGTTGTATATTGCTTGCCAGCGGTAACTACCCAGTCCTGGACAGATATGCGACATTGCATCGCCAGAGTCAGCCTTTGTTGGTGTTGGAAACGTTTTCCTCCATCGCCCTGACTCACTTATTCAATCCCAGACCACTCACAGCTTTAAGTTAAACGATCCGAAATACCAAACCGAGTCCCTGAGACCCTTTCTACAGAACTAACATTACGCAGTTGGCATAAATAGATGCTCTCTAATAGAGAAGCAACAGCCCTTTTTGGTATAATAGTTCACGTTTCTTTTGCTTTTTCACACAACGGATGTAATTTTGCCCGTTGTTGATGTCTCAAGTGTTGTTGCTCAAATTATTTTGAGCGACAAAATAATTCTGACAAAGTCGTGAAAATTGTGATTGTCACGACTTTGTGACAAAGCCGCGACTCTAATTGCGACAAAGCCGTAACTCACTGTTCCTTTACCCTCTTCAGCCGTAGTTAGAGATATACCGTATATTCCTGATTCTAAGCACCGTGTTTTTTCCACGATCGCGATGCCGAAACTGAGGGGAGAGCTTGGATTCGAAAAACTCAAATCACCCCTCCCTCCCCTCCCCCTCCCCCCCCTTACGTCCGGACACTTTTTTTTCGCGGTCGTATCTAGACAAGACGCGTACAAGGAATAGTGTTTTATCTAGCAAACATTCGAAAAAAATAGCTTCAGACAGTGAACACATCGCTTGCGTATGATACTCAGTCACCTTCACTTCCATTCGAGTTCGTTTGTGCCGCTTGGGCCGTCGCTCTCAGTGTGCCTCAGCCCGTCGTGTTCTGTTCTGTTGACGTGGTTTGTAATTGAAAACTTTATAAACGACTTGGCCACGATGTCAGCTCGGGCGCCCTTTCACACGTCAGAAATCCACCTTACGATTATTTGTTGGGAAAACGGTGCGCTTATATTCCCATGCAAACATCTTTCCATTTTTCCCACGAAAGTAGGAGAGGGTGCTTATAATGGGGGGGGGGGGGGAAGGGGAGGAGGGGTTCATAGAATCGCAAAAATACAGTACGTGTATATAATTCAATGCAGCTTTTTGTAGATTTTATTAAAATTTCATTTAGGTTACCCCGACACCAGCCCAACGCCCATCTACGTCGGAGCAACCCTACACCAGAACAATTCGTCGAAAGACCTCCAAGGCGGCTCTGACCTCAATTCCGTCATCCTCGACAATCCCAGAGGCTCCGGGAGCTCCAAGCCCATTGAAAGAACCTGTCGCGGCTTCGGAGGTAAATTTCTGACGTGAAATTAAGGAGGCTTTCAAACACATGAACTACCATTAAGTATCATGGGGCCCGTCATCTGTCTGTAGATAGAACAATTCACACATCTGTGCGCACATCAGTGCTTTTATCCGTAGTTTGCTGAAAAAAAAGTCACTTTAATACCGTGTTACTATTGAGTGTCAGGGTTCATCTGAACCGGAAGACATATGTATGTATGTGTTACGGTCACATAATTCTAAAATGCAGTCCCGTTATACCTACTCATACAAAATGGGAAAACAGTCATGTACGCTCCTCTTGATTTGGTGATTGATTGTGGGTATTAATGCGCCGACGCTACACAGTCGATGAGGCGCGCCGCAGTGGAGGGCTCCGGACTAATTTCGGCCGCCTGGACATCTTTAACATGCGAGGAAATCTCGAACACACGGGCGTTTTCGCTCTTTGCCTCCATGGGACCTTCTTGGTTTGACAAAGGATGACAATACGCAAGCGGCCTATCTGTAAGCTGTCAACTTCTGGCCCTACCTGTTCCTGCGCGTGCTATGTCCTCATTATTATGTTTAAATTTAATTAGTATTTAATTTTGTTCATTATACCCTTTAGATAGGGGGGGGGGTAACAGGGTGTTCAGGAGTACTATTGAACTCAAGAGGGGAAAAACAATAAGCTGAACATGAAAGCCGGAAAATACAAAACAGAGAATGCCTTAAATAAAAATTACACAAAAATATAAAAGGTAACAGTGAAGTAAAGCGAACAGAATTCTAATATACAAAAAAGCAGCGGAAGCATCAATAGGACCATCAAGCCAGAACAGTAGAATTATATCGTTAAGGCATCATGTGAACGTCTTTTCAAGCTTATCTCTAAATTGTTTGTTATTGGTGCATGCGGCGATGTCGGCGGGTAAAGCGTTCCGTAAACGTATAGTGTCAGGAAAAAAGGATGAGACAAACTCTGACTTTCCGCCGGTTTTCGGGGCTAATGGGCAAGTGTGATTTAAGCGGGGTGATATTCTGTGAGGCGGCCTTAGTAAGGTGTGTGATTGTGGCCGAGAAAAGAAATTATGGAGGAGTCACAGGCGAGCAATGACGCATCGGGAATCAAGGGTCGGGAGGGAGCGAGATAGTTAAGGGCAGTGACGCCGACTATAATACTGCGAGGTGATAAACCGTTGAGCGCGGTTTTGAATGGATTTAATTTATACAGTTAGGTATGCTTGTGATGGATTCCAGATGGCGATGCATATTACTTCTTCGGCCTAACGAGTGTTAGATAGGCTAGACTTTTTATTTCTTGAGAAACAAGTTTAAGGTTACGGCGTAATTATCCCAGAGTATACGCGAGGCTTCCGAGCAAATGGTGTCGATATGCGTTGCGCAAGAAAGCGGTGACGTCATGTGCACTGAGAGGTATTTGTATGATAAGACTGAGCTGATCGGTATGTTGTTGACGTGACAGGCGTATTGAGATATGGCATGTTTCCGAGAAAATGAGTGATTTGCCTTTTGTTAGGTTTAATGACATGTGCCATTTTACACACCGTAATGAAATGCTGTCTAAGTTAAATTACAGGTTAGAATGATTTCCAGTGGCGTAAATGTTTTGGTACAATACGCAGTCATCTGCAAAGAGTTTTCGGTTTGCTGTAATGTTAGTAAGCAGGTCATTTCTGTATATTAGAAAGAGCAGAGCCGATAGACCTGCACCCTGCGGGACACCGGACGATACGCTGGTTCAACAAGACTTGTGTTCATTAGCCGAGGTGAATTGCATGCGTCCATTTAGGAAGTGTTCAATCCATGATATCAGGTTAGAAGGGATGTTTAGTTATGATAGCTGAGCTAGTAGGTGGTTGTGGCTGACATGATCGAATGCCTTCGAAAAATACAAGGAAATTGCGTCTACTTGATGGTTATTGTCCATTTCTTGTAGTATATCATGTATGAATTCGGCAAGCTGGGTATGACATGAGAGCCGTTTACGAAAGTCATGTTGGTGGCGATAAAAAAAAATTGATTCTAGGTAGGTCGTTAAGCTGGAAGTGATATGTGTTCGAGTAGGTTAGAAGGTATACTGGTTATGGAAATTACACTCAATGAAACCTTTGGATGTTGTATGTGCCCCAAGTATTGCATTTTCTCAAATGTATTGCTTCAACTGCCGATTCTAATTCTTGCAAGGCTCTGAAGAGCTCCTCTTCGCCCCTCCACGCCCCTAAGACAAGAGGGAAAAAGAAAATGCCCATTTGCAGCTTATAATACGTTTTATTTCATTTTGATGCAGGTTATTCCGCAATCTGCCCAACGCGGATCTCCTTCAAAGGAACTCTCTGCCAGATTGGACCGGCGCAAAGCCCCCGAAGCGGTCCCAGGCGCCGCTCCGAAATCACCAGCAAGACCCGTGGAGCCGGTGGTGATTGCGCCTTTGAGTGAGCCCGGTCCAGTGTCGGAGGAGGCAAGTTTCTGGCGCTTTTTCAGGCTCGTTTTGAAAGTCAAGGTTCAAACTTCGTGCAAACAATATTGTAAAGCATATTACCTTCCTCTCTGTACTATAAATCATTACACATATTTTCTTGGGTTCTTGAGTGTTGAAATATTTCTTGGCATATTCGTAAACAACCTCCTCGCTCACATAGTGTGTCGGCAAGCTGATGGTGTACGTGATCCTCAATACACTCAACGCCTAGTTTAATTGCAAAGGGCACTTCCCTCATAGCATGATATTTTTATTCCCAAACTGTCACTCAGGACGTAATGCCAAGCCTCAAAACATCGGATCTTAGACGGAGACGAGAACCCGTCCTTAGACGCCTGAGCAATATTAGCATTAGACTTCACGAAGGCCTTCGATAACACCGCTTATAAAGCCGTTCTAGAAAACTTACACAAACTGAAAGTGGATTGTACAAGCTAATTATAACATACAAGACTTTCTCTCCGACTGGGAAGCCCAAGTAACGATCGGAGGAATCAGAACAGACGAAATACAGGGAGGTAGCAGGGGAACGCCGCGTGGAGCCGTCGTGTCGCCCTTCCTCTTGATTGTCGTCATGAATGGGCTTCCCGACAAAGCGGATCGAATAGAATGCCTGAATCATAGTCTCTATGATGATCACACCACCCTCCATGTCACCGGAGGTAGTGAAAGTTGGGTTAAGGACATCCACCACACTGCGATGACGCAAGCAAAAAATACTTGAATCCTAGGGCTCTAGCGTGCTCGCCGCAGAAATCGGAGTTGCTACCTCTAATTCCAGGGCGCATCCATGCCCTAGAGCTCTTCGCGGATGGTAATCTCATACCAGCTGTTACTTGTATCAGTGTACTCGGCTTGAGAATTCAGGCCAGCAGGCAAAATTGTTAGCCACTATTGTGTTAGAAGGCAGCGTCTATCAAGCCGACAAACTGATTTCAAGGATGGAAAACAGACATCACAGAATAAAGGAAGCCAATTTGAGACGATTAGTGCAAGCGTTCATTTCAGTCACATAACATGCGTAACACTTTTTGCGAGATTATGGAGGGACGAAAAGACCAAAATTAATTCTGTCGGGAAGAAGGACGACGGGAAGAACTTTACTAACTAAAGAGCTGATAGGTGGCGGAGTCCTTAGCCTAGGACTCCGTTGGTTCTACCCACAGTCTTCGGCCTTTTGTTTAGCCATAGTTGCCTATTGGGTCACAGCTGGCAAGTTTTCCCTCCCTCTGATCATAGCCACGACTGGGAAATGGAATAAAGTCTGGGTTATTGGGGCACTCCCAGGCCTTGTTATAGAGAGTAGCGCGTTGGTCGCAGTCTCTGCATAGGTGGTATATATTGTGTGGTGGGTAGCGTGTAGTCTCATGCTGAGTGGAAACGTGTTTGCTTGGAGTTTGCGGCAGGCGAATGGTTGTTCTACTCATAGCGGGTCAGCTACCGACGGGTAAGGAATATAAACTAGCTCTGGGAATACCCGTTACCACGCCCAACAAAAATGTCGAGGTTCTAGGAATACATAATACCGCGGTGAAGCTGATAAAGGCGAAATGATTTGCCCAGTTAGGCTCATAAAGTGCTCAATTGGCCATCATATTTTAGTGGCTCTAGGCATCCAGAGCAAATCTCAATTCTTCACCAAACGTGATATTCCCCGTGAAGTCTAGGAGTGCATAAACGTCCTTCCCATGCCGAGGAACATGCATACAGAACAAAAAAAAAATTACGCATATCCACGAAGTGAATCACGACGAGTCGGCGAAGCACTGGGGATCGTTCTTATCGTAAATCACATTGCCCAATCGCGCATGTAAATGAGTCACAAAGCCTGTGTACAGTAAAAACAATTCAAATCCAATCCAATCCCATACAATTCAATTCAATCCAATCCAATCCATTTCAATGCAATGCAATTCTAATACAATCTGATCTAAATCAAATCCAATCCAATCCAATGCTCCTCGCGCATGCGCAACACTGTGTACACGGACGCGAAGCCCCGGAAAAAGCGAGGTCCTAAGGTGCTCCGCCTCTAAAATACGGTTGGCAACAAAAGGCGAAAGGCTTAAAAACAAAAGTTCAAAAACTCTGAGAACGTTGCCCATGTGTACGCAGCGGAATACGCGTCCCGCGGCGCCACGACCGTGGTATCTATCGACCGCCACGGCAGTGCCGTAACTAGCGGCCCGATACTCCCGCCGTCGCCGGAAGCGGCAGCTGAGCCAACGATTGATATGGCGGTGCCTTCCACGAAAGCTACATTTATAGTCAGCTACTCAAAAGCTGCAATTCGATTTTTTTTTGTCCGAAACACTGAAAACTATTCTCGCCTTCAAAGACCGGAGGAAGGTTGAAACCACACAGACGCCTGCGCACTCTCCTCTTCGTGGTAGCGAGAACGCTCACGACGCCGCTCGAGGTTTGGCTTGCAGAGTTGATCACGTCGTGGAAACATCTCAGCTTTTCTCGCATGCTGGGGTGGAGAGGAGTCGCATGGCCTGGTTCCGGGACATAATTCCGCATTACAAACGGGGAATGGGTCAAATATCTTCACGCTCGCATTACTCTCAACAAATGGCACTCTTTAGCAGGGCGTCTCTTCCAGCCAAACGCATCCCCCAATCCAGTCATGTGCAGACACGTTTACACGGGGGTCTACGGCAGCGAATGTAAACTATGTACGGGCAGGACAGATCTATGCCGTATTAATTGGGAATGTCCACAGAAGAAGCGTCCATTAGGTGCTCCTTTTTAATGAAGACGGAGAAGCAGCGCCACTCCGGCACCGACGCCAAGATCCGGGTTGTCCGAATGGCTGAAGACGCTGCTGGTACAGTGAACTGGATGTGGAAGTGTGATCACTGTGCAGCTCCACAAGGTGTCGCAGAGAAGCCGGCAGAGTGGGCATTTGGTAGTTCGGGATGCTCTGCTTTGAGTCGCTACCGTGCGAAACACGGTCGGCGCGCTGGCCCGCTCTCTCGCTTCGCCAGGTGCTGGTGGGTCGCCGTGCCTCTTGCGTTGCGTGTTCAGCTTGCTCTGGTAAATCCGTTGCTCGAGCGTGTGTAGTTATCTCTATCGAAACAGAAAGTGATAAGTGCTTATTATTATTTTTCCGCGGGGCTCTTTCATAACGGGAACAAAAATCCGTGGCAGTCAGCAGAACCACGTACCTCTACACGCCACGTTACATGACTTCCTGCGTTTATGATAAATATAGCCGAATGGCATATCTTATCAGTAAGACAGAAAAGGCTAAGATCACAGTGGCAACTATCCTGTGTCGCGCACAGAAACCAATCGACGACATCGCGGGGAAGTTACTGTTCACCTCAGTCGTGTATGTTATCCTCGCGTTACACGTAAAACCTCGCCCCAACTTGTTGCTCTTGAGGCGTTCCTCGCATTCATTCATAACTGGAAACAGCGTGCTGATGGCAAAGTTGTTGAGCAGACGGAATAAAACTGGCCCACGTTAGACAGTTCAATGTACAACCGGGGCCCAATGGCTTCAGGTCGCCGTCGGAGGGTGCTGAAAGGGGTCCCTTTCGTTTCCTGCAAGAAACTGTAGCACAAATAAATGTTCTTTCTCTTTCTCAGTAACTAATGAAATTTTTTTGGGGAAAATAATGGGGTGTGAGGCGCTATCGTTAACACGGCACGTTACTACATAATTTCTGTTTGTGTATAAGCTCCCTCAGCCGCCACAAGCATTGTGTCCACCCCGTCTCCTTACTTCTTGACCCCTTTGTTCACACTAAAGTTTATCTCTCTCTCTCTCTCTCTCTCTCTCTCTCTCTCTCTCTCTCTGCGTTATCGCTGAAAAACGCTGTAAAGAGGTTATGAAAAGTCACGGTCTCATTAAAAGAACATATACACTTGATGAAGCTTCCGTGCTCCAATTTTTCCCAGTACTTTGGAGTCGGAAGCATGCGAGAATTTCCAGGCGAAATTGTTCTCCTGCCGTTCGTTTCTTGAGGTTTCTCTTTGTGAGAAAGGTGAGGCTTGTAACTGCAAGAAATTTCAAAAATGGGACGCTAGCCGGATCCAGACAATTCTAATATGTCTTCATTTCCACGACTAACACTACTGAGGTTTTTTGACCATTCCGCAACGTTTGATCGTGGGGTTAGCATACAACCTGAAATATTGCTGTCCCTGATGTACCACTTTTAGGTGTCCGTTGTACCTTGCTTTAAGAGGAAAGAACAATTTTAAGCGGCGATTATAGAATCCTCTCTGTGGTGGATATTCTTCTGAACTACTTTTATTATAGGAAACCTGTATTGCTAAACTGGCACCGGGGTGTACCTGATTTGTCACCTTTTTTAACACGGCATGTCATGTTTATGAAAGCGAATGGAATTACTGGAATAGCTGCATCCGTGTTTTCTTAAGGTGAGATCAAAAAATTAAAACTAAAGCAATACTGTCAGTGATTTGAGGGCCACACTGACGTCGTGGCATGGGCACGGCAATTTTTTATTTTCATAGTTCTGCCTGTCAGAACATTTTTCTGTTTTAAATATTTAACGTTGGATTTGATTGACTGATTGTAGGGTTTAACGCGCCGACGCAACGCAGGCTATGAGGCGCGCCGTAGTGGAGGGCTCCGGATGGCTTGCGTATATTACTCTAAACCTTAGCTGGTGGTTCTTATTATTGCTCGGCAGCTCGACGCCAGAATTATTTGAGTGATGGTGGGCAAAAGATCCTGCTCACGTTTATGCCTTTTCGACAGATGGTGATAGTGTGAGCGATGTGCTAAGGTGTTCCGATGTACTTTCAATGTAACCTTGCATAAAAAGAATTCGGGCAAAGCCAGTGCACATGCACACTTCCATACAATTGAATGGAGCAACTCAGCAAGAACTAACTAGGGACAAGAGGGCTAAATTGGAGTCAGCGGAAATAAATTGTGTGCTCGTTTGTACTCCATGGGTGGAATAGATCGGCGCACGTTTCCTTCAGACGGCGCACTCTGCCAACGGCATTTCATTAATGCTTCTCGCTGTTGTTTCCGCAGGATCACATTCTAAAACAGTCGTCTGCATCCGGTCGACGGTCGAAATCTTCCAGCATATGGGTAAGTGTGCAGCATTCATCTCTATCATTTTTGTAAGGGGCAGCGATCTCTTAAGTTCCGCCCTCCTGCTTTCTTTTCTAGTATTCTTAATTTGCCCTTTCTTTTTCTTTGTCTAAAACGTTTTATCGTAAATTCTATTCGCCAATTCTGGAAATATCTCGGCTCTTTATGCAAACAAAAATTAGCCAGACATAGTTTTTTTTTCCTAATCCGATCTGCTTGTGGTCCTAGTAGAGACAACTATTAATTTGCGCGCTTCTATCACCTCCCGTGCAAATGTAATCGCCAGAGTAACCCTAACCATGATTTACGAAGCAACAAAAACAAAAAAAATGAGACTATTATTGCCAGTTTATTGGGAAATCCACAAACTCTTTAGGTAAGAAGGCCAGCCAACAACCTGCGTGCCAAAGCCACCCCATGGAGGCCTCACAACACACTTAATTCACCGTCACAATGGGCAGCCTTGCCCCGAGCCCTCCGGTGTGGCCATGCATCAGCTTTGATGTATTCCAGTTCCTCCACGTCCAGTTTTTTTGAGCTACCCCAAATCCACGGTGTAGTAATATCAGCCGTTTACACGACAGAATAGAATGATTCTGATTGGTTGGTAGTGCCGTATAGCCGTAACGGTGAGAACAGCATCCTGACATTGCTGGCCAGCACTCAAGCTGCAGAGCAATATAATAGTTACACTACTGCTCATGTAAATCAAATCTGCTGGATTGACGTTCCTTTAAAAATACTCCTTAGATGAACTGAAGCACCACTCCCCTTCTTCATTAGAGGCGGTTGACGGTGGTCGTTTACCGCCTCTGCCATGAATCCCCTTCTCAGCTCTCCATTCCCACCTCTCACGCCCTTCCCCGCACATTTCGCTCCTTTAGTGATGAGTTGTACGGGAGTTCGCTTAATGCTATCCAATTTTTCCGCGTTCGCATTGATTGCGCGCTATCTGTTAGGACAGCGCGCACCTTTTTCTTTATCATTTGCGTCTTGTTCTGCCTGAAACAGCGCGTCCAAAATCCTTGTCACTTTTGCGTTTTGTTTTGTTTCGCCCAGTTGCAGATTTTCCGCGCAATTTTATCGCTCGCTTTTCACTTGGTATGGCTAACACCAACGCAATGTATATTCCCGGATGGACCTTAAATAGGGTCCCAAAGGCTATAAGCCCTGCAGCTATCGTTATTTCCTTGCACCTCAAAGCGCTGTGGACGCTACGACCTGATAAGGTCGGAGCAAGTCAACTTAGAGGCACTTGTCACGGCTTTTGCGCTCCGAGATACGCGCAGCGATTCGCTGTGATTGGCGGTGCACCGCGTTTATTAGCCGACGCGAATTTTCAACCTACTGCCAGTTGCGCGGCACTGCTTAGCTGGCCGGCCGTGCTTGCATGACCCCGTCAGTTCTAGAAGAGTGGAAACAACCATTTGATGGCGAAAGAGAGGGGCCCAAAACGAGACATGCTTGCTCGCCCCAATAATTGTAGTTTTCCACTAACGGCAAGCTTCCCGTTTGCGTTTCTTGCATGGGACGCTGTCACGCCAACAGGGTCAATCAGAGGCGGATCGAGAAAAAAAGGCTTGGAATCGCCAGACTTATTCGGTCACCGATTATTGAAGCCGCGCCAACCCCGATCCCCAGCGAAACCTCTCATCGCGCTACCACGGTCTTTCATACATTTATAAGCTGACATACAACAATAAGTCTGCTCTAATAGTCGAGCACGCTGGATTGCGGCCGTGTGTGCGCGCTTCTTGCCCAGTGTGCGTGTAGATGCTTGCGGTGGTCGCGTGCCTAGCGTTTCCGCATCCAGCAGACGCTCCGTGATGTTTAGCGTTATTCATGTTTTGTGAACGACGCGCTATACCAACAAACCCAGCTAAGCTCCTATGAGGGAAAGCGACGATCGACATTCATCCCTACCGAGATCCGCAGTGCAGAAGTGTTGCTCGCATAGGTGCCGCTCAAACCGCCGCAATAACCGGCGGCTTCTCCCAGAGCCAGAACTATTGACTGGCTGTAGCATTTGATTGAACCCGCCAATATCGGCGCCGTAGTCTTCAGCGCCGGCTGAGTCATAGAGGCTAGGTCACACGCGAAAGGCTACGTAAATGCTCCCTTAAATGACGATGACACAATCACTCATGGAGAGAAAAGAACAGGTAAACTAGTGATAGCCCGGCTTTAAATCACAACCTGTTTAGAGGGAATGAAGAAGAAAGGACGGAAAAGGAGGGAGGTTAACCTGGTTTAGAGCCCGGTTCTCTACTTTGCCCTGGGGGATGGACCTGTTTAGGAGACTAACTAAAAAGACTCGGGGACTACTAGTTAAGTAATTTCAATATACCTGACATGAGGTTTGCATCAAATCATGAGGAGATGTATCACTAATACCAGCTTCGTTAGTTAAAGGAGCAGTGACACGAACATTTTATGTTACACTTTTATTGCTGTTATCGATTCTTAATGGTCTGGCCAACCTGAAACAGCACTTCAAATACTTCAGCCGCGATAGTTAATTACATTGAACGGACTGAAAATCGTTTGTTTCAAATTCCCGCGCTTTCTTTCCGAACGCGCATATGACAGAGTCCCGGCCTGACCTCGCCGCTTTGTGCGGACGTCACCGGTGCCCGCTCGAGAGGGTGTTGCGCCCGCTCGCCGCTAGTGGGGCCGCGTGCGTGAAGTGACGTCACGAGTTTTTGACGAGCGCTGTCGCGTCACTTCTTTTGGCTTCACGGAGTGATGCCACGCTGATGTCCATACACTGAGTGCCGCTCCGCACGCTGCTTCGTTGGCGCGGTAAATAAGATCCAATTGAACTATGTTCTTCGCGTCGCACGCGGCTCATATTTCAGCCAGGGTATTCTATTGAGTGAAGGAAGCGAACTGTGCAATAATATTAACTCCAAAAATTGGTGTTAGTGCTCCTTTAAGAACGTTTCTGCTTAATAATATTCTCTTGGACACAATGATCGAAAATTTGGCCGGAAAACTGGATGAGACAGACAGATCGCCGGGAGAAGCCTGGCGTTTCGGCACTCAGAGCGCGAACGCAAAAGTGCATGTTTCCTGTGCTCCGAAAGACGCATTTTTGTTTATTCCATCATCTCGAGCCTGAGGCTCAGCCGCTGTGTGGGAACAGTTTTTTTATTGGTGGTTGAGTCGGTTTATCCGTGGAGTAAGCAATAATATGAAGTGCCTATTTTACCCTATTGGTTGATATAATGGCGGTGGTATGTTTTGTCGTGAACTGTTGCTGTTGTGGTCTACGGTGATCTGCCGGGCAACAGTGGTTGTAGTAGTGTGTGCACAAGTGAAACGTGGTAGACTATGGTGACTGGTCCGGTGTAGTTGTGAACTGTGGAAACGTGGTGTAGCGTGCATGGTTTCTTGCTTGTAAAGCCATGTTAGTAGGTGTTCGACATGAATCATTGGAACTATTTTTATTTTTGGTGACCCGTGTAGTATTTAGCTAAAGCGGATCTTCGTATTAGTTATTATATATTCTATTTTCCACATACAGGACAACATTTCCGCGGATAAGTATCCCACGAAAGACAATTATCTTTTAAATGTTTTCCGCCAGCGTGCATAACGCTTACTTATCGCTGTTACCATTTATGTTCTTCAAACACAGTCGTGTCATTCCTGGCACATTCAATTTCACCACCGTATCAGCATATTTCCACCGGAAAAACACATGTTGCAGGACTTCCCACACAAAAGATGGGTACATATTTTGCACATGAGTAATTAGAAGCAAATAACCCAAATAATTCCTGTTGTCTCTTCGTTGCAGTCCCCAATGGCGATCTACCACCGGCTAATATCCCCGAGAAAAGAGCATCAACCTTTAGAGCACCCTACCTGGGCTTTTGTCGCAGCGGCCGTAGCCGTTGTACTCGTCGTCTGTCTTCTAGTGATCGTCGCTGTCCTCCACAGGACTGGTGATCACCACGCAGCGCCTTGCACAAGTCCCGGCTGCACGGAGTATGCCAAGGTCCTCTCGGATACGCTCGACACGACAGCCGACCCATGCCATAGCTTCGACTCCTACGTCTGCGCTGGCTGGCACGCCGCTCACAGATTTTCGGTTAGGATTAGAGTAATATCTAGGGCGTTGCAAGGCATGATCGAAAGCGTCAGAAAGGACACTGACCTTCCGCCTGGTAACCAGAGCTTCCACCAGAAGGTGAGCCTCTTCTACCTCTCCTGCGACGACGTGCGGCGCGAAGGCCACAATCAGGTTTCCCTGATTCGCGAGCAGTTACAATCTGCTGGAATCGTGTGGCCCCGCCTATCCGGTGAGCCCAACGTGGTTCGCACGCTCATCTACCTCAGCGTGGAACTGGACTGGAGCGTGGTGCTGAAAGTGTCCACACTGGGACACAGCATCCGGATTGACCCAGCTGTGTCCTTCTGGTGGGCATTGGAAGAGAATGAGAGACGGTCGGAAACAATGCGCAGGCGACAGAGCTTCGATCTTCTGAAGGCTCACTTTTCAATCCGCAGCGATGAAGCCAGCATTGGGTTTAAGGAGACAGACGCTGTGGAACAAGCTTTCTTGCCCGCTCTGGCCTTCGCTTACGATGCAGAAGACAATACCCTGGAGCAGTTACCTTCGGCTAGTTTGCGAGAAAGCCAATGGATCCGTGCACTGGCAGATTTCAACCTGCCGGTGGTACCCGAGTTTACAACTACAAACCTCGGCTTTGTGGAGGCATTTCTTGACCTCTATGAACGTTATGGCGAAGCGGAGACGCACCTCTTCATCTCCTGGATGGCCGTAAGGTATGCGGGCATGTTTGCAAATTTGGAGCTTATATCCAACCACTACGATTCCGGCAACCCCAACATAATACGGTATAGACACGGACGCTGGTGCTACACGCTCGCCTACGAATACATCGGTGACCTGCTCTTCGCACCGTACAACGCCCACGTCTACAAGGCGACCGTTCGCCGCGATGTAGAGAGGCTGGTGCGGTCTGTACGAAGTGAATTAGCGGGGCGTCTCTCCACGAAAGCGCCATACGCCGCCGACTCATCATTGACCATAAAGTGGAGCTCCATGGACACAGTTTTGAGTGCGTTGAGTATAGGGAGCCCGGGAAGCGAAAACAGCACCGCTTTAGCGCACAGGCTTCCCAATATGACGAAATCGCTGGTGGCGAATTGGCGCGCCATGTGGAAGGCACTGGGCTCCCGCTATGAACGCATCTTCTTCCGGACATTTGGACGTGGGCAGGAGTTTTCCTTCGCTGCCTACTCGGCGTCGCGGGGGGACTTCGTGCTCGCGCCCCATGTTTTGACCTTCCCAATTTACGACATAGGCCTCGTAGATGCTGTGAAGTACGGGGCTTTCGGCGGGATGGTGGCGACAGAATCGTCGAACCTAGCTTTTGCACACTACTATAAGAACACAAATGTGACAAATGTGACCTTGTCAGCTGTTGAAGATGCCCTGAAGTGCGCCAACAGATCGAGTTCACAACTAGAACTTTCTGATATTGTGACCAGCATTGCTGCCCTCGACATCGCCACGACCGCTTTCCGCGACCATGGATCTCAGCTCGCCATCAAAGACGCAAATTACTTGACGCCCATGCAGCTACTGTTCGTCTCCTGGTGCTATCTCAGGTGTCCCGGGAGGTCGGAAGCACTTAGTGATGGATGCGACGGCATTGTCCGACACATTCCGGAGTTTAGCCGTGCTTTCAAGTGTAACATTGGAACGCCTCTCAATCCTCCAGATAAATGCACGTTGTTTTAATGCATGGCAGCAGCTCCCTTATGCCAACATTGCTTTCCTGGCATGCTGTTTTAGACTTCCGGATTATTAAAAGGAAGATACTATACACCCGATCGTGTACATGATGCTGGCAAAAAAAGTGGAAAACAAAAGTGCACGCACTTGTGACGCGGTTAGATGTAATTGTTAACTACTGCAAAGTATTTGTGAACTTCAACTGTGAATGCACATTATGAAGAAACGTTTGCCATTTGTGAGCACAGAAACATCAAGCGAAGATACTTGTACACATCTGTGGCATGTCAATAACATATCTGTTTGCTTTTCCTTAAAATGATCTTCCAGACTTTCTCCGTGAAACTTCACTGATATATACCCTCACATCACGAATGTGTTTTAAAGACGATAGTCTTTCTTCGGCTACTTGAATGGGAAAAATTTGGTCTGTCTGTGGTGTCTGTCTGTCTGTGTGTCTGTCTGTCTGTGTGCCTGTCCGTCTATCTGTGTGTCTGTGTGCCTGTCTGTCTGTTTGTCTGTCTGTCTGTCTGTGTCTGTCTGTCAGTCTGTCTGTCTGTCTGTCTGTGTCTGTCTGTCAGTCTGTCTGTCTGTCTGTCACTCGATTCAGCCGGGCGGCCAAAGTGAAACAGAAGCTGCGCAAGAGTCATATATAATCAAAGCCAAATCACAACGTCGAGGTCGTGTGTTAATTTTCATACATGTCAAAGTTATGGATAAAGAAGAAGACATTACGCAAATATAAGGCATAAAATCAATAAATGAGTGATATTTGCAGTGTGCCTTTATAAAATTGACGCATACTTGTCTTTTGCCGTAGCAAATAAAATACATCCACTGCAGAAAACCGTCGCCTGCTGTTGCCCGCACTACCTGGAGGAATTCGAAAAAATCAAACCGCAACATCAACAAAAGGTTCCACTAGACAGGTTCCGCATTGCGCTTGGAACGCTCGTAGAGTAGGGCAATGTGGTTCTATAAAGGTTGTAGTCGGGTGAATAGATTCAAGTGCGTCTTCGCTGTACGGCAGCGCTGGCATCGAGGCACCTGACTTGGAGCAGTGCAACGCGGTAAATTTAAATTGACCTGAGGAAATCTCTACCGTGTTATCTTGGAAAAAAACGAGACAGGAGAGAAACTACCTGAGAGGTGAGCGGAAAGAGAAGGGATTCATTTACTTGCCATAGGCGCCAGTCGACTATCGTCTTGCGTCGAAATTTGAAACGAAAGGAGCACATACGCGAACAATTTTTTTATGCCAAAAGATATCCTGTACAGAATGTTTCCCCTAGTAATTTCCAAGTGGCAGCATTTTAGTGGCCGTTGTATCATAGGACTGCGTAACCTTAACTAATCAATTCGATAATCTTTCTTGAGCTACCTGAACGCAAAAATTTCTGTCTGTCTGTCTGTCTGTCTGTCTCTCTGCCTGTCTGTCTGTCTGTCTGTCTGCCTGTGTCTGTCTGTGTCTGTCTGTCTGTCTGTCTATCTGTCTGTGTCTGTCTGTGTCTGTCTGTGTCTGTCTGTCTGTCCGTCCGTACGTCCGTCCATCCGTCCGTCCTTCCCTTGATCCAGCCGTCCGGCCAAAGTTAAAGCAGATTCTGCAAAATAGGTTCATATACCCACAGCCAAATCTAAGCGTGTAAATCCGGTGGCAATGCTCATACTTATCGACATTGTTGAGCCAAAACAAAATTATACCCACATCTGAGGCAAGACATCAATGCGTAAAAGGTATTCCAGTGTTTACTAAAATCTAGCGGTAGTGCCCGGCGGTAGTGCCCCTGCACGAATGATACTAATGGGCATAACATTTGTTCAGGTATTTCTTGTCATAATGAAGTAATTCACTGTGAAGTTGTGCACAATTAACTCCCGCGTGTTGTCAATGAATGGGCTCCTACCGCAGGCGTGTGACAATAGTAAAAGGCACGAACTCAAGTTTTATTGGAACCCTCTCGAAACAAATTGTATCAGGAATGTGCGCCCAAACGACTACTTACCCACGTGCAGTGTTATCTCAATAGGCATGAAGGGTACGCATCAGTCATAGTTTTACTATGAATAGCATGGTCTGATACGGGGGGGCGCGTGGTTGCAGAAACTCCGAATAGATGTCTAGAGCTATGCCAATGCGGGAAAATGAACTGAATTCCTCGTCCAAGGAGGTTTACGATAAAAAATCCCCTTCACATCTTTATAGGCGTGCTGGGAGAAAATCCTTAAATTTTGTTTGGGGCAACTGCACGGGCAGCATTTCAAGCAAAAACGAATTGATATACTAACGGGCTGCTTAGCTATCGAGTATTCTGTTAAAACGCGTAATTATCTCTAAATCCTGATTACCCTATTAGGTGAACGTCATAAAAAAATCTTCTAAAACAGTGTTTAGATACCCATATAACTTACCTATTTAACAAAAACCAGTCCAGTATCTCAATTGGCGTCAGGTAAAAAATAATTACCTGTACATGAAAAACTATTTCAGCGCTCTTCGCTCTCTCCCGGGTGTAATTTTTAAAACGTTCAGCGATATTCAGCTCTCACACTATAGTCAGAATGGGCTCATAAAATCTGACACCGCCTGAATGAGCAGCTTGGCTTGGCGTTGACATCACCTTTTAGGTCTTCACGGGCAGTCAGGCATGTTAATAGAAATTTATTTTCACCGTTTTACTGGCGTTGCAGAGCGAAATCCTTAAAATTGCTTTTGTGTACTGGTATTAGTGGCATCGATTAGAAAAAAAAATTATTGGATAAATCAATCAGTAAAAAATTTATTAGAGAGTCTGTCAGAATACCCATTTTATTCCGAAATGCATAATCAGCTCAATAGTTTTGAATAGGGGACAACAGAAAGGATACATTTGAGATATTCGTTAGAGTTGCTCATATCAGCAAAAAACACTTGGGTATATGAACGGGTGAGCGAGATGATGACGAATTTACGAAAGCTCAACTTCCCCTAATTCCTTACTTACCTGTATAAATTCCCGAAATTCCACCTTAGCCAGCCCCTACGTCATGACACAAATGTACTCCCGAAATCGCAAGTCTCTACGGGTAACAGTTTTGGCGCTGGGGGTTCATGAATTGGTCGGGCGGTTGGTCGGTCGGTCGGTCAGAAAAATACAAAAGCGGTCACCCGCGTGTTCCTTAGCGCCATTTTAACAAACGAAACGGCTACAGCAACGAAAGGTTCGGCTAGATAGGTTTCACGGCACGCGTTGAACGCACGTCCAGTAGGGTCTTCTAATCACGTGCGTCTCTGCCAAAGGGTAGCGCTAGCATCGAGGCATGGCGCGAAGCATTGGAACGCGCTAAATTTAAATTCACTTAAAAAAACCTCCAGCGTGTTTATCTCACACGAGCGAGACGGGAAAAAAGCATGAGAGGTGAGCGAGAAAGAGAAGAGAGGCTTTTACTTTGTGTTGGCGCCACATAACTATCGTCTCTCGTCGACATTTGCAGCGAAGTGAGCTGATACTAAAACGGAAGACTGGGCGAGTTGGTACATGTTCATAATAACAGCGCTACCGACACAGACAGAAAGAAGAGGGCACAAACACGGCGCGACTAATAACTGAGTTTTATTGCTTAGGCCAGTCGTTTTTATACACACATGGGCAAAAACAACAAAAAGGAAAAAAGAGAAGGAAACACTAAATTAACACGTGACCATATGAGAGCATGAGCGTGGCATCATGCTCACTTTACGTATATTCACAAGTTAATCTACTTACGGGGCAAGAAGTACGATGAACACAAAACACCGTAAGTAGATTAACTTGTGAATATACGTAAAGTCAGCATTGTGCCACGCTCACGCTCTCATATGGTCACGGGTTAATTTAGTGTTTCCTTCTCTTTTTTCCTTTTTGTTGTTTTTGCCCATGTGTGTATAAAAACCACTGGCCTAAGCAATAAAACTCAGTTGTTAGTCAGCGCCGTGTTTGTGCCCTCTTCTTTCTGTCTGTGTCGGTAGCGCTGTTATTATGAGCTGATACGCCGACATTTTTAGATGCGACTGCATCTCATTCACTCGCCTTGTCCCTCCATACGGCGTTGTTGTTGTCCGTCCACACCCCTCCCGATTCTCCTCGCCGCGCGAGCTGCGCTCTCCGCCGCTCACCCCCTCTCCTCTCCGATAGCGAACACTCTCTCGCGAGGGGCATTGGATTGGATTGGCTTGGCTTGGATTTGGATTGGATTGGAATAAAGTGGATTGTGTTGGATTATGTTGCGTCATAGCCGCGGCAGGGGGTTTCCCCCCACGTTTCACGCGATGGGAGAATCAACCTAACGGAAACAACAACGGAACCCGCTATGCCTCGCATCTACACAGGGGTTCCCGCGAGGGGAGGTGGGAGAAATTTTTTTTTCTTACGCTGTGTTCGTGTATTGCTTTATTGGTGATTCTTTGCCTGGTATTTTGCATGTTTCATCTGCTGGCTGGAGCCACAATATAAATTCGTAGCTCTTGGCAAAACATTTTACTTTATTGAATATTACCCTCACTGGCAACTGGTGGAACCATTACAAACGCGAAAAACAGCGTGTCAGTCATAAATGTCCTTTGGAGAAGCTGTATACCGTTTTGAGATAACTAGAACCCTGAAAGGCTGAGTTGCGTAATCTAGAGTAAACCGGTTTTTTTTTTTTTACGTACGCCACCCCCGAAACGACCCGAAACACGCCCAAGCGCCGCACGTCATGGAAAGAACGCGTAAAATGTAGCTACGAAAACATAATAATTGAAATGTTAGGAGTACTAAGAGAAAAAAAATTCACTACCGGGTTCTCGACCCCTGGCCGTTCGTTCTGAAAGCCGCAATTCTTCCCTTAAGCTTCTGATGCCAAACAACAACGAATTTGTTTTACTAGTTGCCCAAAAAGAACAGAAGGATCGTGTCAAGAGAACGAGTAGATGGCAGTAGGGGCGTAGAGGAAGCCCATAGAAGACCCATCAAAAGGGAAATCCTAGAACAGGAGCATGATCTCAACTTACACCAACAGAAACACATAAGCCCCTTACCGCTGTCTAATAATATGCACCGAGTGATCCACAGAGAGATGAGAAGACTGGAACGGTCTGCATACGGCGGAAATTCAACAATCATGAGTATACGGTGTATGTCTTCACCACAAGCTGCAATGCAAATACTAAGGTCTTGGAGGTAACCACTAAAGAAGGAGAAATCCTAGACTGCCCCTCCCGGAGAACCGTCACAGTCAAACAAGCAGAAGTAGGCGCAATACTTTTCGCCATTCGATTGGGAGAAGTGCAATTATTCGATCTTTCCCTAAACTAAAGGGTAAAACACGTGAACGATAGGTGGTAAACACGCAATGCACAACGACAACTGCGGCCTTCGTCACTTGTTGGCCGTCACTTCCTCCTGTCGAACATAGGGGTCCGCACGACACTCATGCGCACGATAGCGATTACGCTGACAAGGACGCTCACGCTTAATCTCACGATAGCGGGCACGATGGCACTGACGCGTGCGTGCCCCATATTGATGTTAAGCGCGAAGTGCTTCGCGCGTTACCACGTGCGCGCGTGGTGGAAGTTTTCTGCATGGCGCGAAAGTTCCTTGTGTAGCGGTGAAGAAGCTCATTCTGAGCTTTGACACGCACCCACAAGTCGCAGTATGGAAGCTGCGCAGCAGCTCGAAGTTTATGAGTCACACCTGTTGCCGAAGCTAAACTCCGAATGCTAGGGTTTCAATGGGCGAATGTACGGGCTTGTCTCTGCAAGCGACGGCCGTCCGGTAAACTTCCCCTTTGCGACCTCTCCCGAACACAGTGTGTGTCTGCTTCAATCGCGGGACCTTTGTGGGGTGTTTCCTGTGTTTGTCCTTATAGCGTCGTGCTCTACACGCTAAACGCCAGTTGACCGTTGGGAATGATAAATTGGCATGTTGTGCGAAAGCCGAGCAGTACTTTTTTTGGCTCTTGAGAAGAACTTTTCTCTGGCCGCTCGAGTTCTCACGTTGTGAGCTCGCCATTCTGCTGCTTCCTGTGTCGCCTGTGTTCTTTTCGTGTTAAAGTAACTTTTGCTCTTGGTTTTGCATCGTCGAAAGGGAGGCAACTCCCCTGAAAGCCGTTCGCTTTCCACTGTAACACGACATTACGGAGGCGGCGTAGGTCGCTACTTGGACGACATCGTTCATGTAACACCGAATGATGGCCTGCCCTTCGGAATATCCATTCTCAAGTGGCCACTGCAGAGACTTCCGAACTTTAATTCAGGTCATCGTCATGGTAAGTGCTCCTTACGATGGACTTCACTTGCTGGCGTTTAGCGCGCACACGTCTCGCGTTCAGGTGAGTTATTTCAAGTTTCGCTTGAAAGCACCAGAGGCGTAAACATCGTAATAGCCCGCCAGATTCGGCACGACCAATATGAGCTGGTAGAATACCCAAACAATTAAGATCCATACTTCCACAAGAAAATGGAAAAGTGCTACGTCATATGGACATCGGGAGATGGACTAGAAGTAAAAAAAACTCCCTCCACCTCCCCGAAGAGGATCGTGCGGAAATGCGAATGCATTGGGTGCACCGATGAGAACGCTGCGGCAAGCAGTAACGGAGAGAGCCGTGCGCTCCACTGCATTTATATACATTTTCCGAGCGCAGCGAGCGGAGAGAGGGTACGCGGAGAGGAGAGAGAGACCCGCGCAACACGCCCGCCCCGCGCGCGAGCTCTCTCTCCCGCCGAGCTCCGCGATGCGAGCGCCCTCACACGCCCGAGCGCGCTCCTCCTCTCCACTCCCTCTCCGCTACTCCGCCCGAGCTCCGCGATGCGAGCGCCCTCACACGCCCGAGCGCGCTCCTGCTCTCCCCTTGCCCTCCGCTACTCCCGCCCGAGCTACCACCTGCTCCGGTTGCTAGGCGTGCCACAGCTGTTGCTAGGGGCGAGGAGGAGCGCGGAGAGATAACACCTGTGGGCGCACGCCGACGGAGAACGAAATGCATTCGCATTTAAAAAGACTGCAGCCGCGCGGGTCCACCGCGCCGAGACGACGACGACGACGACGAAGGCAGAACTACGAGGCGCGCGCTCACGTGCGCTCGCGCTGGAGAAATGCAGGCGCACGCCGACGGAGCACGACAACCCCCGACTAAGAAATGCATTCGCATTTAAAAGGTGGGCTATGCATATGTGTGTGCACGCACGCGCCACACTACCGCTGCGAAAAGCACGCCCCCTTACCCATCACGAACATATGGTGAATCCCTACACATTGCCAAACAGCTACAAACATTGTCCATCAGAGTGCGCGATACCCACCGCAACAGCCTCAGAAGCTCAAATCCCAAGAAACATCCAAACTAACACTTACGTACAAAAATGCAGATGGCTCAAGATGCTGTAAAATCAGCATCAAGACTCTTGACGAACTATGTAATCAACGTGGTGAGACAGCGACGCTGTTTCATGCCACATGGTTCTGCCCAATCATATAGCGAACAGGTACCAGTAACACCTAAATGCCATCTACCACACTGGATACTTTGAAAGCGGGCGTGGCAAGAACCTCTCAGGTATAATCTCCCGAACGTCTTCACTAACTGCAGAGGAGGCCGCCGTTGCCCTTCGTTTACTCAATTTCCTACCCCTATCATTTTGTCTGACTGCAAAACTGCCCTACAAAATTGCACAATTATTTCCGTAGGTGCCGTGAAAAGTTTTTTTCAAAATCTTCCTGCCCACACGGCGATAAAGCTGTGGACTCCAGCCTCCACCAGCGTAGCTCGTAATGACACGGCACATCAAGACGCTTGATCTTTGATGTCCCGAGTTCTCGTTTCTTTTCCGCCTACAAACAACATCCCCGAAATGTTCCACTCGATCCTTGTCACGTACAGGGAAATACCTCAACATTACCGCCTCCCCCCCAGGAAGCTATTTCCCCCGAACCCCCCCGTACACGGCCTGCACCGCACATGTGGCAGCTTTTACGAGCCTACACTTTCCTACACCGCACTCTTCTTTGCTCACCTACCCACACAAATTCGCCTCTCCTCACTGTCCCTCATGTGGCTGACTGGACACACTCTTCCACTCATTCTGTGAGTGTTCCCGTGACCCGTTCCCCACTTTCCCCTCCTCCTCTCGGGGGTAGCAGGCTCTCAGGAGATCTGACCGGCTGCCGTTACATAGCAATCAGGAGTGCGGCTGGCGATACGTAGTTATAGGAAATAGGTTTTCCATTTTCAAGTGGGTTATCTTCTTCGTGCAGAGGTCGAATAAGTGTTCAAGCTAGAAAATACATTCAGAAGATTCAATGTCTCTCGAATGTACTTCGAGAGACATGCTAGCGGCGTAGCAGCTAGCATGGCTGACATCACGTGCCTTCCATTTGTGCAGCTTTTCGCCGAGTTGCTGTCATCCTTTAACCAGAAACAGCCACCACCTACCCGTCTGCGGAATTCATGGATATGGCATACAACGACGACGACTTTTTCCCCTATTCAAGTGTGAGCTGTGCCGACGCAAGAGCCTTCATTGCTGCAATGACGAAAGCAACATCGCAGCAGTCAGCCCTATCTGCGCTTGATTCAGAGAACCCTGATGTGGAACCACTTGAGTGGGCACGGGAACGGCGTAGCAGGTAGCATGGCTGACACCGCGTGGCTTTCTTTTGTGCAGATTTCCGTCTTGTTGCTGTCCTGCTTTCACCATGAAACAGCCGCGCCGCTACACGTCAGCGAAATTCCTGAATGGGGCATACAACGAAGACTACTTTTTCCACCATTCAAGTGTGAGCTGCGCCGACGCAAGAACCTTCATTGCTGCAATGACGAAAGCAACATCGCAGCAGTCCGCCCTATCTGCGCTAGATATAAAGAGAGTCCTGATGTGGAACCATTTCAGTGGGCATGGGAACGGCGTACTAGCTAGCATGGCTGACACCTCGTGCCTTTCTTTTGTGCAGGTTATTAAATCCTACTCCCTGTACGCCAAACGGTCTATAAATAGCTTCTTATTGCTGTTCCCACGCCCAAAGTTTGTTTGATTTTTTTGAAGAATTCGCTGATGTGGTGGTTATGTTGATAGTTTGCTGCGGTGGTGTCGAGACCAATCCAGGGCCACCCAAGCCAACACCAAACGCTAAAACGACAGCCCCCGAAGCACACGTGCAGGCAGAAATAGTGCAACATCTGCGAGACCTCAAAAGCCAGTCTGAAATATTAACACAGTGGCAAACTGAAATCAGGGAAGGTCAAGCTGCCCTTTTGAAAGATTTTCATGATGTCAGACGTGCGCAAGAATCTCTGGAAAATACAATTTTAGGTATTCAGTTAACACAAACTCCTTTTTTTCTTAAGCCCTACATGGTTTCCGTCGATCATTCTTATGCGAAACCCAGCTAGTCTTTTTCACTCATTTCTTGCACAGCATACTTCATAAAGATTAACGAACAGACTCGATTTTTCTTAATTTCCGGAAGACGCATTACTAATATTAATACTCGGTACTTAAATCTGTACACAAAAATACTAACATGACTTGAATTCTTTCTAGCTAACCTTCCCCTCAAAAAACGTGACGTGTGGCGTACCGCAAGGTTCTGTCCTAGGTCCATTATTGTTTCTCGTTTACAATAATGATTTACCCAGCTGTGTCTCTACTAACATACATTTATACACAGACGACGGCGTCTATTATCGCAAAATTCATGACGATCATGACAAATGTGACCTGCGACAAGATCTAGATATCGTTGTGGCTTGGTGTGAAAAGTGCAAGATGGAACTAAATGCACATAAGTGTAAATTAATGCGTGTCTCACGCAACAGTGATGATCCCCCAATGTACAAATGCAACGATTTTAACTTAGCAAGCATAAAATTCTACCATTACCTTGGCGGGCTTTTGTATAAAATCTTACTTCGTTCTAAACTTGAGTGTGCCGCCGCTATATAGGATCCCAGTCACGGTTACCTAGATCAAGCGACAGAACGTGTACAAAACAGCGGTTGTCGCTTCATTCTGTCAAATTATAACCGCACCGCTATTGTCACATCTATGAAGTCTACCCTAACTTTACCTTGTTTACCACTCAACCTTAAAGTTTTTCGTTTTAGCCTGTTTTTAAGATATGTAATCATGCCTTTCTTAAAAACGAAGTAATTTCTATGCCTGCATACTGCTCTGCTCGAATAGATCACCAACATACAGTATCAATAACACAATGTCGTACGAACACCTTCTTTTATTCATTCCTCCTCAACGCGTCCAACGATTTGAGTCATCTATAGTGAGTGACATTGCGCGGATATCAGACTTAATTTTTCCGTCAGGCTCTATGTGTATTTTTTCTGGGCGATGCTGCCACATGATTGATTATCAGGTTGTTATGTCATGTGTTCATGTAAGCGTGGTCTATGGTGTTATTATTGGTCTGCTTTCAAAGCGGCTGTTTCGCATTATTTGGTGCGTTATGTTTAACACGTGTGTGTGTGTGTGTGTGTGTGTGTGTGCGTGTGCGTGTGCGTGTGTGCGTTTGTGCGTGTGCGTGTGCGTTTGTGCGTGTGCGTGTGCGTGTGCGTGTGTGTGTGTGTGCGCGTGTGCGTGCGTGCGTGCGTGCATGCGTGTGTGTGTGTGTGTGTGTGTGTGTGTGTTGTGTGTGTGTGTGTGTGTGTGTGTGTGTGTGTGTTGTGTGTGTGTGTGTGTGTGTGTGTAAGACAACAAGATGATATCTCGTTGTCTTACTCCCTTTGGGATCGGAAAGTTACCGCTTTGCTTTTGCAGGGCTATCCTGACCGAGCATTCCGTATATATGTCTTGGAGAAGTCATACGTAGGTTTCCTGGATTCCCTGGTCTTTGAGTGCTTTTAGTTGTTAATGCGCTGAGTAATGCGCCGGATTTTCCCATCACTTGAATTACAACAGTACTGTGATCCATGGTTGAGTGCTTTTTCCTAAAGCCAGCCTGCCCTCTGGGTTATTGAGAATCCAGTCTGTCACCTTTGCGGCTAGCTACAACTTTGGTGAACAGCTTCTTAACAATCGAGAGTTGGCTGATTGGTCTGGTCTGTAATTGTTGAGGTTCTTGGGATCTCCCTTCTGATGAATCAATATAACGGTGGTGTCTTTGCAGGCTATGTCCGCTTTTTGGGTCTTGAAGCATTCTGAAACGAGTACAGCAAGCTTTTGCAGTACAATGTCTCCTCCCTACTTCAAAAGATTCACGGTTATGCTGTCGTCGCCTGCAGCGTTTCCTATTTTTATGCTCTTGAGAGCCTTTCCTACTACCTTTTAAGTTGCTGGTGGGACATCGCAAGTTGAGCGCGTACTCTCAGTAGTTCCCCTAGTCAAGCGTCACTGGCATACACCCTGGTGTAGAATCGTCCTGCTACCTTTATTATCTCGTCCAGGTTGTGCGTAATGTTATTCCGATCGTGTCTGAGTGCGCACATCCTCTCTTTACTGATGGCTAGCTTTCTCTTAGATGACTTCAAGCTTTCCCCTAATTTGAGCGTATTATAGGTCACTGCCATGTTATATGCTATGACGTCTTTTGTTTTATTTCTCTGAATCAGTTTCGAAAGCTTGGTTTATTCAATCCTATACGCCGCACTTGACACTTTCATGTTCATACGTCTGGTAATTAGTTGTTTTGTTTTCTTAGTTTCCCAGTGTGTTCCCTACATGTTGCTTCTCCCCCAGCTGCTGCTGCTGGGTCACGGAGTTCCGATGTTAGATTGTCATTTAGCCTGTCTACACTGAACTTGTTCTGCTCATTGAGAAACGCGACTTTGTTTTGAAGAGTTATTTTAAACTCCCGCGATCTGGGTCTGAGTGACTCTGTGCGGGGTTTCTTAATTTTCACGAGTTTCCTTCTTTATCTCTTGAGATTCAGCCTCAGCTTGCATCTAATCATCCTATGATAACTGCTTCGAATCTTACTTAGCACCTCCACGTCTTGCACAATACCTGGGTTGTAACCTAAAACAAAACCAATTTTGTTTTTTATTGGACCATCAAAACTTTTCCATGTGAGTTCGGTATTTTTTTCGTTCGTAGAAGAACGTGTTCGTCAAGCTCAGGTTATTTGTCCTTGAAAATGAGAGCAGTGTATCTCCTCGATTGTTGCGATTGTCTATTCAGACGTTTCCCACTGATCTTTCTCCCATTTGCATCTTACCGACCATTGCGTCAGTTTCCCATCGCAATAGTGAACTGCATTGTTTCCTTCTTCATTGCTGATTTGACGTCCTCGTAGAAGCTGACTACGGCTTCGTCATCATAGCTGGTTGTCGGTGCATAGGACTGACTATTTTATTTCTATCGATTTTTTGGCTTGATCAAAGCATCCACGACTCCCCCGTCAATGCGGAAGAACTCCTCCACGTTTCCTGATATTTTTCTGTCCAGTAAAAATGCCACCCCATGTTGTTCTTCTTTTTGGGTTCTGTGTAAAATACACTCGCTAGTGAGCTCCACGAAGCCTTCTCCGTTACTTCTAACTCCGCTTAACCCTATAATATCCCACTTCATGTCCGAGACCTGCTCTAGACCAGCTAAGCTTCCGTCACTAGACAAGGGGCGTGCGTTGAACGTTGCCAAGGTCAATTTCTAAAGGCGGCCTGTCCGGACTACGACATTCTTAGTACCCTTTGCTGTATCGCGGTTCTGACCATCGCCCTAGGCAGGTGCTCTACAGCTGCTGGGGACCGCGGGCCGAAGGTTGAGTTGGTCAGTCATGGGAGATGGCGGCCAGGATGGCCCGATTCTCCGCTACTGATGGAGTGCTGTTTATGTCGGTAAGAGCTTTACTAGCATGGTTGAACCTTTATAGGGTAGCACCTTAGGTTTTTGGAATAATGGTTACTTCCGGAGCAAGCAGTACGCGATACCTGCATGGGTTGGGCAGCGAGAGCCAGACGAAAAAGAGCGAGAGAAGTTTCCCGCGGACGGGGTCGTGAACGCCTAAAGTGATATTCAGCCAGCGTTTGTCCGTTTTGCTTTCTATAGTCGTGGCTCTGAAGAATAAGATGAGACGCTGGCTTAGTTATGAGATTCACTGACGTCTGGCCACTGTATCAGATAGGTATAATCGTATAGCGAAAGTTCCCCCCGGCAGAAGAGGCTTGACTTCATCCGGCATGCTATTCGGTTAAATCCTCCCATTTACGGAGAGGCGTCCATTAGTTCTGCAGTGCACAGAACTAGGCTATTGATAATAATTACCATGACGATTGTGATCACGAGGGTGATAATAGTAGTGGCGGTGATAATGACGACAGTGCGCTGACACACATGCAAAAGCAATAAGTGTGTTCTTACCTTATTGTTCAACTGACTCTTTCAACCCCCACCATTGCACACTAAATAAAAAAATAACAATTTAACACATATACAACGTAACTATGATCCTTTCCCGTAAAATTATTTTGGTCTGGACACCGCCGCAAAACATCACGAACGGCACGCTGTTAAAACTGTCGTTCCGCACACTTCAGCTTTACACCATACGCGAAGGCAGCCACAGTAATTCTGGCGAATTAACGCCACAGTTTTGCAATGGCTGTCAGATTTATTCGACGGTTCGTTGCAGGGGTACTTTTTGGGTGGTATCCATTATTCTTCGTTTTCCATGAACGTGAGTCGCGCTATGTTTTAGAGCACTTAATTTGGTAGGCGAAGGAGTTTCGCTGTACCTTTACCGCAAATATTGAATATCCGGTATTCATAAGTCAGAGATTGTGTCTGCTACGCGTGTTCGGAGCTCGAATCTGTTTAATTATTCAGGACGATTTCGGTAGTTCTGATAGTTGGTATACTTGGTGCTATATATTGCACCACTATGCCTTATGATATTCTTCGCACAGTCCAAGAAGTTTCTTGTGTTTCTTGTGATCATGTGTTTGCAACGAAGCGTACCTTATAATAAGTTGGAAGTAAGGTAAAGTTATGAGGCGATACTCTTGCTTGGGATTCTTAAACCTGAAAATGTGTCTGTTTGTGTGTGTATGTATGTATGCATACATGCATGCGTGTGCGTATGTATGCATGCATGTATGTATGTATGTATGTATGTGTGTATGTATGTATGTGTGTATATGTATGTATGTATCTATGTATGTATGTATGTATGTATGTATGTATGTATGTATGTATGTATGTATGTATGTATGTATGTATGTATGTATGTATGTATGTATGTAGTTATGGCTGCCTATCCTTCACTTCAGTCATCCAGCGAATACTTAAATGAAGTTTATATCGCTAAACATTTATATACGCTAAATCTGCAAACACACTTCGTACTTGTGAACATTGTTGAGGAAACGAAAAAATTAGGCATACTTGAGGCAAAGCATCAATGCACATTTGCACATTTGGTATTCGCAGTGTCGTTTTCTTGAAAATAAATCTGTGCGTGATATTTGCAAGACAAAACAAAAATACGCACTGGCAATAATATCTTATATATGTGGTGCGGGATGAATAAAGATCCAGTTGTTAGTCTGTGCTGGTCTTCGTGTCTTTTTCGTTCAGTCCTCGTTTTTTTTGTGTGCGTGCGATCAGAATACAGTCATGGATAAAATCTTGACGGGAAAAAAAACCAGAACTGCTTGGGCTATCCTGGGCCTCTTCGCTGTGTTCCCTATTCAACAGTAACAAAATGTTCTAATAGCTGAAGGGAGCAGTGGAACGCGGGAAAATTAAATTGACTTTAGCAAACCTACCTCCTCCATGCTTCTCTTGGGAGGATCGAATGTGAGGGAAAAGCATGATCGTCGGGCGGTGGAGAAAAGAGAGGTAGTTACGTGGCAGAGGCAAAGTAGACTGTTGTCCTTCAAAGACATCTGCATAAAGGTGAACACATACGGGTGAATTTTTTTAACGTATGCAGCTATCATTTTACGCAAAGCTTATCCATGGCTTTCGCCATGTTTTGTACGCTTTATTGGTGTGCGTAGAACTACTAGGACATTTCTGTGGCGTAAGAGCCAATTTGTGTGCAAGTGCGCGGGTGATGCTTGTCTTCGTCAACTCGGCATAGGCGGAGTTTCTCGAACTTTTCCGATGTTTTCACGCAGCGAGTGAGAGACATTTTTGGAAGCTGCGATGCGACTTACTGATCTTATGGCGAGAGAGAGGGGTGCACTCAAAACAGGCGCTGGAATTCTTTTCGTCTTAACTAGGTCAGCTGCATGGCACTGTGGCCGTCGACGTCCGATTTGTTGATTTCTGCACCCGCTTGAACCAGCAGCTCCACAATTTGGCAGTGCCCCTCGAGCATGGCAATCATGAGAGGCGTTCGGTGCTGGTGGTCTTCAAGGTCAACCTTGCAACTGGGCTGCAGAAAGCCATGCAAAGTACAGGAGTTGATTTTTACTTGATTTGAGGGATATGGAGTTCTCGTCCTTGTATGATGCACGTGATTACTCTACACCTGGCACGACAGGAAGGAACCAAGCGAAAATTACAAATATTTAACGTACGCTTATTCAAAATAAATTAACACGGATAATGAAAGGTAACTTTCAGAAAAACTTAGAGAATTTATGAGGTAGTCCAGTGAGCGCTTTAGGCGCCACATGTCGTTGCTACACGGTAATGTTATTTAGGGTACCCTTAATACAGTCAAATCTCGGTACAACTAACACCACATTAACGAACTTTTCAGAATAACAAGCATTTAAGAAATCTCCCGCCGACGGCTTATAATTTTAATGGAAAAGTATTTCACTACTACGTACTTCAGTATTACCACCGTTTCAAAATAACGATCGTTTTATTAAGTTCCGTGTCATGTTAAGAACAACCCAGTACTACGAACTCATATTTTTAAGGCCGGAGATTCTTACATTTCCGTTAAACAATCGCGGCAACCGGAGCTGTATGCTAGCAGACGACACGGCAAAGCGCAGCGGAGAAGAAGACGTCTTCCCACTTGCTCCGCGGAATGCGCGAGTCGATGCGAGATAGAGAAAACATAAGGTGAGGAGAAGGCAAAAAATGAAGCATGGGTGGCCTCCTTCGTCCATAAAGCCACGTCCGCGCTATTCGCGCCCCACCTCGAGTTTTTCTACGTTCCGCCGCTGCTCGGGTTGCTTGCTGGATCTTCACGGACATGAGCGGAACTGATCACAGAGGACATTCTTCAGAGCATGAACGCTCAGGATGAAGAAGGCAGCGAGGACAGCATGGACGACGATGCCTCTGAGAGTGCCGCGGCAGCAATAGAGGACTGCGACCAGCCCGTGTCGACTGCGGATGTGCTGGACAGCGTACGAAAATCGCACATTTCCGGGGAAGATCGCGCAGCCACGGAGTCAGTCCAGAGGAATATGGAAGGGTTGGAGTCCTTCATGCTAGGAAGCTTGCGCTGCACGCACCAGAAGAAAATTGCCAACTACTTTAAATAAATGAACATTGTTTCATGATCACTTCTGCATTTTTTCTGAAATATGACTTTAAGGATGCACAGCTCTACAGATAGGTCGTTTTAGTCATTCAAATGTTATTTGTTCTCATAAATTTTGCGATTTTCACTAGAACGACCTTTCAGAATAACGAGCAATTTTCCGCAGTGTCCTGAAGTTTGTTATATGGAGATCGCACTGTAAACGTCTCGTCACCAATGAAAGAACTCACCCAACAATTCAATATTCACTCCCACTTTTCTTTCATCGTCATTCAGAGCCATCCGTGAGCACGGGTTTCGAGTTTAATGTTCTGTACGGTGAAGTATGTCGGGTGTTCTATCCGAGCAAGAAATACTGTCGCTGTTGGCCAAGAATATTAAAAAATCACTATTATCATAATGTCAACCGTGGACGCCAACGAACACCGCTATGGAGCAAGAGAAACGTGCCTTTCTGCAGCACCCCAGCTGCTCCTACACAGTGGAAGAGCCGCAGCTAATAAATAAATATAATAGAAAAACATCAATAATTTTCTGTGTCACCTCCAGGCAGAGGATGAACACAGCCACAAAATGTCTACGTTGTGGCGACTCCCAAAATTGAGAGATTAAGTTTGTTCGATCTTCGTTATTGCATAACGGTTATATATTACGACTGTGGTGAAATCAGACCCTGAAAACAGAACGCGAGCACCTATCCCACAATTATATGTTTGTTCGTTTTTAAATTGAAACAATAAAACAACTTCATATCATTGAAGAAACTTCGTGTGCAGAGTCTGAGGTAAGACGTAACAATTATGATCATAACTAGATTTTCGCAAAGTAGAACTGAATGCTGCGCGCATTGGTCTCTTAAAGTAAAAATTTACACCACCCAACTGCACGCACAATTGCAGAAATTCTTACATCTAGAGCCCTCGCGGTGTGGGTACTTTTTACATACCTTCCGTTTTCGGAGCTATAAATGGTCACGGTACCTTTGGCCTCGCAGAATGAAATTGCACATTTTCTTGCCGGGCCTACATCACCGCGCACTAGAGGCATGTCTAGGTGCGCTGGGTACGTTTTGATGCTTTGTGGTGCCTCCTTCGGAGAAGCTGAATTCGAGCTACTACACTGGTAGTATAGTTTGATTTCCTGCTACGTGAATCCCTTAAATATCTGTAATTGGCATTTCACCAAATTAAAGTAACTCATTTCTTCAAAAAGTATAACGAAGATTGGCCAAAAATACTATACCTGACTCAGCATGGTTTTCACAACATCGAAATGGCCGCGTGATGCGGCATTATGCAGTGCAGCCCAGCCATTCGCCTGTTTGAGGTTGAGGAGATCTGGGTTTGCTAAGAGTATTCGCTCCACCGCACTATCGAGAGACATACAAAATGAAAATACATTATTACACACTGTTTACTGGTGCTTAAATACAAAACGGTGTACACTCTTAGACCACGTGGATTTTACCCACGCTTCAAAACATTCATTGTGAGCTCGCGCTACGAACAATTACGAACCACTTCAGTGCTGTGTTGGCGTTTACACCATGTGAACATTTAGTCGTGGTGTGTTGGCGGGTTGCGGGAACTCTTTAACCACCATGGAGTGTTGGAGGCGAAAGGCACCGTCCCGACATCGGCTGGCGCCATTTTTACAGCATTAGATATCCCTAGCGAGTTCCACCATACCACGAAACCGTTTGATTCGTAATGCAGTTTTTCCGGGTATATATCACCAATAGCTAGTAGAGGCCTTATCCCATTCACTGCACAAGGCCTCTATTCAATCCTGCAAAAACAAACGATAGGCATAGGCTTGTTTCGCCCTTCCTGTCGCCGCCTAGAAACCATGATGGCGATATTTAGTTCTCATCTAAACTACCTAGCGTCAAAACGTTTGCAGTACGAAGTTATGCAACACAGTGAAAACAGTCATGCATAAACAAAGAACTGTAGCTTGTTAAAAACACGCAGCAACTTTGCTCAATCAAAGTAGATGCTCACCAGTTGTGTCCACCCATAGCGGCCGTATGGAGAACGTTGCTACCGAGATTGTTCTTAATTGTCGAATCCGCACCCGGATATTTCAAGAGCATGTCTAAAGCATCCACCGGGAGCCCATTTCGAACAGCATAGTGGCAGGGTGTGTTGCCGCGGTCATCCTGCAAGGAGGTGCAAGACCGAAAAGGCAATGACAGAATACGGCCGGCGATAAAAGCGCGTCAACATGTGCAATGGTCTTGGTGCGAAGTCCGGTGAGGTCATTACGCGAATAAGACTGCTCGCAAAAACGGGTACAAAATGATACAGGAGCCAGTTCTGGTTATGTGATTGTCTTGAAGAAGCATTACGGCAATATTGCTTTTCTACGTGGGTGCGAGCCTTTTGTGGCAGCTGTAATTTCCACAGGGTAATCTTAAAAAAAAACACCAATAAGAACTGGGCACAAGTAGCAAGAAGCACGATACATATGTGCTTCTTACAACAAATTTGTCCCAAGAAAAACGCGGTAGCCTCAATGGGTTTTCAATGAACACATAAAAATAACACAAACAAAAAATATTATAGAAGTTGTCCACAACTGATAAAAGTGAGGCCTCATTATTTTCCGAATATTGCCTGCTAACCAGTACCCATTCCAAAACAATGATAGCGAAGACACTGATTCAGAGATTGCGGTTCTTCTTAATAAAATACGATTCGGGCAGTTCAGCGCCACGACATTTTCCGAGAGTGATGGCTTCTTTCAGCTTCAGAAGACAGCGACATTTGAGGCAGTGACAGGTCAAATGTTACGCGCTGCCATTCTGTCGCACTTTCTCCCTATAATCGAATTTTCTGGATAAAGCCTTTGGGCATAAATGGGAATAGAGACAGTGTTTATTGCATGATGTAAGCTTGCAACCTGGCTTGTATAACAGGGATCCTAATTTACCCTCCAATCAAGTACACTGATCGGAGTGCATTTACTTATTGTCAGTTCTATTGCGAAGCATGTGCTCGGTGTTGGGCTGTAATGCGTCGCTTGTTTTTGGTTAGTAGTGAAGAAACCATGAGGAGCAGAAATATTTCTATTAGCGTGCTCGTGGCCTTGGTATGCTTAGCTTCCAATAGTGGGGTCAGCATTAAATTTGTCTATCGCTAGAAACGCTTTCAGCAGTGTATGATTGCGTGTTTAGAATTGCGAACTTAGTATGTGGTAACCTATGAGGGGGCACCGTGAACATTGCATCGCCTGTGCGCCAGGATATTACGGCTTCGGCATGTCCCAGTTCTGAATGGTAAATTCACTGTATTACGTCTGGTTGACTGAATGCGATGCAATCGACCCTTAGAGAAAGAGCTACACTTCAATAATGGCTGTCACAGCTGTGTTTGCCTTCAATAAAAGAACCCGACAGTGTAGCACTTCAGTGCTTAGGGTTTGCCTTTGTACCACGCAGACGCATTAGGGTGCGCTTCTACTCTGAAAAGGTGTAGGATATTTGATGAAGACAACACCGCCAGCTCCTTCAAGTCTACTGAATTACGTTTTATGAGATGCTGCCCGAAGGAACCGGTATTGCGCCTTCCTGTTTCTTGTGCTTCCATTTTTGTGTTTTCGTTCTGCAATTAAAATGCGATTGTTCCTTTGTACCGCTCCATGCATGCCTACGAAGCGTGTACGACGGTCGTCACTTCTATGTTTCAACAGGAAGGTACGAGTCTCAGATCTCCCTGGCTTCTTACGACTTGCAGCTGTATTGGTGGAAGCACCATGGGTCGCTGGAGGAGCGCAGCGGGTATCGAAGAGGGTACAGGCATTCTCACGTTCATGCTCAGCGTGACATCTGAGACCATTGGCGGAGGACTTAAAAGCACGGCCGCCAATCAAGTGGTACTGGTAGCCACCTCCACCGCTGTAGACTGTGCAAACAGCGATGCAACGTTCTGAACTGCAGAAGGCAGCACCTCGGGTGTGGGTGGTACTAAAATCACTAACTTTCGCCGCTACCAGTGTCTCACGGGATCTTGCCCCACGGGATTACCTAGAATTTTGACTTTGGGGGGTGTCGTAATCCTCCTTGTGGGAGGGGGGATTGTTAAGGGGCTGTTGAGGGGATGTTTAAATCCTTGAGTGGGGTGCTCGTGGTTGTGCAATTTTTTTGGAGGTGTGGAAATCCTTTCCGGGGGGGGGGGGGGTGTTGGGGTATGTATGAATCCTTGCCTTGCCCCCTCCTCCTACCAACCGCGTCGGCGTAGCTTCTTGAAAGAAAAAGCGGATATTGCTTTGAAGCCTCTTAATATAACTGCCTGCGTCAAGCTAGTATCAGGTTGTGTATTTTGTTATCCTCTTTCTTACGGTCAAAACCGGGAGGGTAAGTGGGTAGCGGTCCCTCGCGTTTACAACACCTGAAAGCCGTGATCTTTCAGACATTTGTACGTTACTGATGCTCGAGCATTTTGCACATGATTCTAGCCTTTTGAGGATGTTCCTGCCATGCCGGTATCGACGGCATTTAAACAACGCCATTGATGTGGGGTGTGGGCTCTTGTCGGATAAAGAAGCAAAACGCTTTAACCGGTTGTGGCCGAGCGCTTCGATCGGTTGTCCGGGCTGTTGTTTTCTTAAACTCATTTGTGAAGCATAATCATAATACTGGTCCCAGTGGTCACTTCGTGCTCACACAGGCCTTCCAGAAGACTTGCGCCAATTTCATTTAAAAGTACGGTTTCTGAGGTGACTATTTCGCTTTATTGGGCTCACAAGTATGCTCGTAAAAAGCTTTTAATGTCCCCAATGTTGATTTTTTTCAGAAAAAGCACTTGTCGAATACTTTTAACAGAAAACGCAGCTCACTAGATGTTAGGCTTCAATAATAGTAGCTTTTCCCAAGCACACATTCAAAACTGTTTTTTCCTAAATAGACACAACTGATTTATCTCTCCTTTTTTGGCTAGCTGCATGATAGAAAGGCAACGCATGACTCCCGGGTGTGTGGAAGCGAGGTTTTGATAGAGATTTAAACATATTTTTGCTGCGAGCCCTCATTGAGGTCCCACTATTTTGGTAGAACATTTTTACAAAATCTATTCGAGGCGCTAAAGAACATTTTGTGTGATTGTTATGGTAACCGAGATGACGTACCGGTCTGGCAGATATACAATGCGCGTACCGATATCCTTCTATTACTGCTCTTCAATTCTTTCTTGTCACTATAGGCCACCGCGTACACGTCACTCGCGGCAACTATGATTACTCGAACCGTACCGCGATCAGGTGTCGCCACATTTGCAATGAGTGCGCGAATAGAACGTGCCTTACAGCGAAGTAAACAAATAGGCAGCCACTAGTCATCGTTTGTTCTTCACGAGAAGCAGTATTACGGGAGAACCTAAGCCAAGGATTTAAAACAAAAATATACAGCATTGTGCTCCACATGACCAAAATTTTAGGACGAGCCCTTCCGCGGAGCAGAAATAGTAGTGAAAGCGTGACTACAGTCAAAGCTCGATCTAACGAAACCTGATCTTACAAATTTTTCCGTCTAACGAACAAATTCGGATTTTCCCGCAAGTTCCTACACGGCCCTATGCTCTTTATGAATTCCAGCTAACAAAATAGATACGGCGCTATTCCCGGTTTACCTAAGTGTTTCAAAAAACAGCCATTTCAAAAATATACATTTTCAATGTGTTTCGCCAGAACGTCACCAATATTATTGTGCACGTCACAGGAAAAACGAGGCGCTCCCCAAAATAAACTCAGCAGTCCCGTGACCGCGCACCACGGCATCCCGGTCACATATTTCCGAACCATATCCCGTAGGCTCCCAGGACGACCACACACCCCGAGCAGCGACGCAGCACCGTGACGTCACTTCCTCTATGTGCACGACTTCATGCGACGCGGATTTTTTTCTCCGCCCCCACCACCCCTCGTGTCGGCTGCTTTGCGGACGGCCGGTGGTTTCGCTCCGTGCGCGGGGCTGGCCTGCGGCACTGGGGAAGCTGATGCACATATGGTAGAAGTTAAACCTTCTGTACCTGAGCCCCTGATCTCTCCGCGCTCTTCTTGCGCACCTTCAAGTTGACGCTGACCTCTGATCGTGTTCCTAGATAAGAACTCGGCTCGGTGCTCTAAGTGCGCGCGGGGAGATGGAGGCTTTCACGTACATGTGGCTATTATATACCTTCCGGAAAGCACTCTCATTGAGAGGCCATTCTACAACACACAGAAGGGTATACGATTGAGTTGGGTGCTCTTTCTCTATATACACACCTCAAAAGACGATTAGGTGCTGTAGGGAAGGATTACAAGAAAGGTAGCCAATTAACCATGACTACATTTACAAACTGTCCTGCCCTGGCGAAATATTACAGCTGCATAAACTGCTAGAGTTTGGCCCTTTCATAAGCACTGTTACATTTCGTTAACATTAACTTCGTGGCATTAATTCTTTATCGGGGACAGTGCCACTAAGGAAAATATTGACATTTTTTTAACAGTATTGGAAGACGTGTATTGTTCTTGCAAGGGTGATACGTTGATAAGTAAGATACTAGCTCAAACGTACATGTTTTACACTTGGTCCTCAATTCTGCATACTTTGCACTGCTGGTCATAATAATTTAGGGAAACAATATCAAAAATTTAGGCAAACCAAGGGCTAAGTAATAGTTGGATTGTACAGCTTCTGAAGTACTCTAGAAATTTGATGTATGTCTTCTGTCCAGGGCTAGTGACCCCATCCTGTGCACTGAATTCATCAGGGCGCAGTTTGATATCGGTAATCATGCGTGCTATCAGTAATCATTTTTAACCACTTGTGCCTAATGCACACACACATTTTGTTGCATGAGATACGTTATTCATAAATTGACAGCACCAGCAGGAACCGAATTGCGCCGATGCCCCAACTGTAGTTGTGAAGGCACACCAATTCTTTACCACTTAATTTGGCTTTGTACATTATTCGACCGTAATCGTCACTAGCTTTTAACTCTTGGTCCCGCCCTTGCGACTGAACAGGAACATGTTAGTCGGCTCAGTGACGATCCCACCACCACACTAGAAGCAATCACCGAGTACGCCCTTCAAAACTGACTCTACAAACTGGTGTAACGACCTGGTCGACTTTCCCGCTCGGACTGCAATGTGAACTATCTGCAGTCTGCACTGTTTTCAGTGTAAACCGAATTGTCTACAGTGTACACTGTGTATTTCAGTGTGAAATGTGCATTTTGGTGCCAATCACTGACTTTAATGTGTTCATTTTACGATTAGGACCCCAGGACTGCAATTGTGTTCATGGTGCGAGTTGTGACCTTCTCGTTTTCCCCTCATCATTGCTCCCCCCAGGGCCCCATGGCCTCTCGTTTAATAAAGTGTTTCACTCACTCAGATAGGTATATTCTTTTCGATGGGACTAATGAGTAGCTGCGCGTGAGCTTGAGGTCACGGTAGTCGCACAGAGATAAAACTAAGTAAAAAAACAGTTACCTCCTGGGCGCAATATTTTTGGGAGAATGATCTGGTAGTCCAAGTAGCGGCAAAAAATGACAATTTTCGAGATCCACTTAAGTGGATAGATGAGCAGGTGTGTCTGTTTCCTGCGATGCATTTTTAGCTACCACATATATAGATTTCTGTCGTGTCTGGCCTTTTAATGCGCGCGCATTGCGTCGCAGTTCGTGCCTCAACTGTAAGCGACACACACGCAATAAAAGTATACAAATGTCTAAACAAGAAATAGCAAGAATAAAAATATAAACAGTACAACACAAGTTGCAAAACGGCGCTTCACCTACCACAACGCTTCGTCTCGAAAAACGTACCTTTCGCCCCGTTTCTGGACCTTCTGGACAATCCAAGTAGTGTTGGTGCACCCGCTCTACGTGCCCATGAAGGCGTTGACTGCTACTTCGTCAGGCAGGTTCGCGCGGAACACAGACTCATGATCTGTTGACGCGAGTTCATTTCTGATGACCTCGAGCGGCTGCTCGTGCTCATCCATGAAACAGAAGTTATAAGCTGCGCGACAATCGCGTGAATGCACGGGGGACGCGTGTGGCGCACACAATTATGAGAACGGACCTTGTGATGGGCAGTTCTGCGCGAGTGCGAGGCACAGACGAGTACGACAAATAACACACTCGCTGATGTTCGCAGCAGACGAGAGACAGATGTACGCGTGTGCTTTCGACCGAATGAGAGCAAACGTTCTGCGCTCCGGTACGAAGTCCAAAGGACCACCCAAGACCAAAAAAAAATTTTTTTGTCTTCACTTGAATGGGAGTGGTTGCTTTCCGGGACGTAAAACATAAGTACATCTACGTACAAAAGCATCCCTCCGCGCTCGCACTTTGAGCAACGCGCCCAGCGCTAGCTTAACTAGGAACAGCGTGGGAGGCGAGCGACTGCAGGCGCGCAAGAGAGCGCGGAGAGCGAGCTTCCCAGCGCGTACGCCGGGCTCGCGCTAGGAGCGAAACCATTGGCCGCCGCGACGCAGAGCGACCACAAAAGACCAAAATAAATTTTTGCCGTCACTTGCAGGTGCGCAAGAAGAGCACGGAGAGCTGAGGGGCTCAGGTACAAAAGGTTAACTTCTACAACATGAGCGTCAGCTTCCCCAGCGTCGCAGGCCAGCCCTGCACACGGAGCGAAACCATCGGCCGCCCGCAAAGCAGCCGAAAGGAGGGGGTGAAAGAAAAACTCTATATCGCATGAAGTCGCGCACATAGAGGAAGTGACGTTACGGTGCCTGCGTCGCTGCTTGGGGGGGTGTGGTCGTCCTGGGCCCTTACGGGATAAGGTTTGAGAATACGCTGTCGATCCCGGTCAGCACGCTTTCCACAATCTTGAAGGGAAAGATACGCTAATATTTATGCCACTTCTTCTGGAACTGCTTCGAAGAAACATAGCCTCAAGAGCAAACGGCACGATCAGTTTGTAGAACGCCCTGTTTACACGTGGTTCAAAGATATAAGAGTTATGAACGCTCGGCACAGCGGGGAAGGGATACAACAAAAAACGCTGCGTTTTGGCGCGTATGCTGGATTTGCGACGACTTCAGGGCAAACACCGGCTGGCTTGTTAATTTCCCCACGGGCGTTTAGGCATTGCTAAATTATTCGCAGGCGAGCGCCGCGACCGCTGCAATTACGATTTCGTCGTTGCTACTGGGATGCGCAACCATTTAGACATCGAATTTATTGAATTTACTATGAAAGTCTAGATTTTACGAAGTCTTTGATTTAAGGAAATACTTCACGGTTCCTGGTGACTTTGTCAGACTGGGCTTTAATTGTACAAATAAAAAATAAATCTATAGAAATACAGACACTGGTACCATTATAAAAAATTCGAACACTGTAAATTACCCAAAACCTATGGCCCACAATGCAATATTGCGGCAGTTATCACAGCAGTTTCCGTTAACGCTGCTGCATGTTGCATGATTCAATTCGCGAGAACATCTCAAGTAATCAACAAAGTATCATTCATGTAACTTGTGTAAGCAGTGAAATGAATAAGCAACCGTACTTGAATGTTGACGTCCAGCTGAGAAGCAGACCCTAAAAGAACGCGCACGCAATCAACGAACTTCTTGTCCACCGCAATATGGAGGGCAGTGCGGTTTTTCTTGTTCCGGGCATTAATGTCGACTCCAGAACTGAGTAGCAATGTTAGGATCCCTGGTTCATTGCTAAAAAGGGAAGAAAGAGCAAAAAAAGAGGACATAAACATTACATTACTCTGAAACCTAGAATTTTCTCCACTGCTTCAACTCCGGCGAATCAAAAAGAACACCTGCAGTGGTTGATGAATGGCTAGGAAGTTCTGCAGCTGTGCCCAAGGATTCAGGCTCAACCCCGGCTGCGGCTGCCGTTTTAGACCCCAAACCATCCACCGCCGGCGGCGGCTGCGGCGGCGTCCGCAGTGACGCCGCCGCAGCCGCCGCCAGCATCCGGCGCCAGGTTTCGATCCGAGGACTTTGCGGCCGCAGCGCGACGCTCTACCGACTAAGCCACGGACGCCACGCTGATATCAGTGTGAGTAACGCGCCTTATATCTTTAACGCATTCAAACTACGTGGTCAGCGGCGTGCGTTGGCGACTCAGCGGCGTTATAGCGGCTTGATAACTGCGTGGTGTACACGTGATACTACAAACCCGATGGAAGAGATGGAAGAGAAGGCGGCGAGGCGGTGGGCTGCGGGGGCCGAGCGCAAGCGCCGCAAGCGGGCCGACAACCGTGCATTCGCACTTTCACATTCTCCCCCTCGGGGAAATGCGGGGGAATTTTTTTAAGGATGATATTTGTTTTCTTGGGCTACTCAAATACAGAATGTTTGATCTGTGTTTCTGTCCGTCTGTCTGTAGCTCGACTCAGCCACGCTGCCCAATGTGAACCAATTCTTGAAAGAGAGGTTTATGCAGGCAAAACGTTTCCAACGTACTAAATGTAGACAGTGGCTCCATATTTATCAACACTGTTCCGAAAAAAGAAAACAGGCACATTTCATGGAAAACATAACTACATAAGTGGCTCAATCAATATAATATTACTTAAATATCTACACGTACGTAAATTTTGCGATGGCCATAAACGACCATTTTAGTACTAGAAACAAAAGAAGCTCGCACCGAAGTCTCGGGCTCGTGACTTCAGCAGCAAATTCTAACAATCCCAATACATGCGACGCCAGCAGTGGGAGTGCACAAAATTTCATTTAATTCAGAAAATCTCGATTTGGAGAGCTGGGACGGGAGGAGAAGAGCGCAGGAAGTATGCGGATGAGACACGAGACGTAGTTGCGTGGAATGGGCGGCAGAGGCCTTGTCGAAGACAGGAGTCCATGGCCACAGAAATAGAATGAATAACTGTATTTTTATTAAACCCATATTATTTAACATAGCTTCTGATGACCCTCTTCTTTCTTATCTTCGGTCGACGTATAGCTGCCCCGTGACTCGTCCTCGTCTTCATTTCCGTTACTTTATTGTGTCCGACAGATTAAAGTGCAACATACTTCCCACCTCACAAACACATCACGTTAGCAAGCTCTCAACGTTGACCCATCAGAAATTGCGCGTACAGCCTTTGAGCCGATTTCGAGTGTCCAGGCACCCCTCGAAGACTCTGCTAATCTTCGTCGTCTAGTGAACAAAGTTCTGTTTTCCCAGAAACATCTTTATACTGAGAACCATACCGCTCTTGAACTTCTTTCTGCCGCTTGTGCTTGTGTGAGACAAATGCTACGTCCCCATCTCACATCTTCGCGGTTTTCCCCATTTTGCCTTGGACTGCGGACAGTCAAATTCTCCATCGAGACTCTTCCCTGCTTCAGCATTGGCTCGCTTCATGTGGGACGCGTTTGTTCTGTTCCAAGCTTGATGTCATTTTTCCAGCGTTTATTATGCGCTGTCGTCACATTTGCAAGGTTTGGAAGATACGCTCATTTAGTTTTGGTCATCCGGTGCTTTGCCTTTGCTTTTTATACTTCCAATATCCCGGAATTCATCAACAACTTCGCCCACCGCCTCGTATCTGGTGCTCGGTCACAACACGGCAACATTTGACTCGAGATCCGAAGAACTGGGCACAGATGTGAATGCCGAAACATCCAACCGAATACCGAGTTTATTGTGACCAAACCAGTCTTCTTCTTCCCATGTCATAGCTATCCAAAGGTGATGGGCTACGAGCAGAAGGCTATTCCCAGCTATCCACTGGCACGAAGTGGTCATCCATTGACGTGCAGGACTTGTTTTAGAGTGTTTGCCAAGATAAGGTGTTAGCAGTTGAGCATAGCATTGATATCTACGGCAATGTGAAGTTCCAAAATGAGGTCGGCATAATTTTAGCTGACTTCATGAGTCTTCTGAAGGTTTACATGCACTCCTTGTACATTGTCAACCAGGGTCGGTGTTTTTCACAAAAAGTTGGCGTGCCGATCGGGTCATGGATTGCTCCCGTACTCTGTTATTTGTATGTTGCTAGTGGTGATAGGCAACTAGAAAAATCACTGAAGCAGTATCATATTTTGAAATGCCTTCGTATGTGGATGATTTTTAATTTACCTACCGTCTATCAGCAACATTGATAGCGTTGCAGGATATATTTTGGATCGTTTTAGAGCAGCGCATCACGGCTTGTAGTATACATTCGTAATTCCCGCAGATAACCAGTTACAGTTCTTGGATTATTGCCTCGTGAATAGTGACGGATACACGTGCTGGTGTTAGCGCACCAAGTCGTAAAAATGAATTACTGCCATATGACTCAGCACACTCTAAGTTCACGAAGCGAAGTAATCCGCATTCATGTCTATCGCAAGCAGTTACGACATCCTGCCATCACAGCATCGAATAAAACCTTTGCAACCAAGTTTGCCCGTTAAAACGAAGTAGGTACCGCGATTCTTTAATAGTCTCGGTGTCGGAGAAACTGTTGAAGACAAATGTGAAGAGAAAGGACGTCGGGAAGGAAAGAGCGAGGATTAGGAGCCGGCCTGGCGTCTTGGAGTATGTTCATGACGTCTCACACCGCTTAAAAAAGTCGGGGGGAAGCATGACGACCCTGTAGTCTTTACGGCACCATTAAAACTTGCTGGAATGTGGAGGACTGTCGGGGCAGTAACAGAAAGCGGTGCGTCCAAGACAACATTTAAGGTCCCGCAGACACGCAAATTTGACAGTTGTGTCCAATCTGTCGTCTATAAGATCCCGCTGAATTGCGCTCGGCATTACATCGGACCAACAGGCCGATGCATCAACGATGCATCAACATAGAGCACATATATGCGGGCCAGTAGGTAGCTGCCGCAGGGAATTTGGCCGCGCACTGTGTGAGGTACAAATGCGAAGCCCAGTTCGATAAAACAACCATTTTGTTAAGATGAACAGATGCGTTTAGACGGGAGATCTTCGAGGGATTTGCAATGTTGTCCGGGCACGAGGGAGAAAGTGTCAGATCACCTTCTTTCAGACTGACCAAGCGTGAAATGCAATTTTTGGAGCAAACATTGGGAACCCGCACGTGCCACCGCTAAATGTTTATTCCTACTAATGGTCACATCCCCTTCGTTCTTTGGCATCTAATAATTTCTTTTTTCGGTTACACTTGGTTTGCTTTTATTGTATGTAAGTGTTTTTATTTCAATTCCAATAAAAAGTTGTCAGTTGTCAGTGAGCAGTCTATACGTCAAGTGTATGTCCTTTTCAGTCCGTCGTGTGTTTTGAGCAGCCCAGTCGAACCAACGATGTATAACCAACTAGCCCGCCACCTGGCGCTCGTAAAGCTTATACAGATAACCAGATGTTCGGAATTGATTTTAACCCTCACACTACGGCACTTATTTTATCCAAGGTGAAGTCTCGGGGCGTGAAAACTTCCTTTTCCAATTTTAATTTGAATTTGCCAAGAAAAAGCTGCATCCGCCGATCTAGTTAATTTTTGTGTCCTATAAATGATATTGAGAATACGCCCACTTGGTCTCTTTGGGCCTAAATATGATAAATGCGATGCCTAAAAGAAGAAAATATCGTTGCTTTAGTTTCCTTCTTGCACACAATTTCAGATTTCCCATTTACAACTTAAAAGATGCAATGTCACCTTGTCAATAACTCTTCAGTGACCCTGTTGTGGTGGGAAAACAAATTGGCGGCTCGGTTTTGTAGTTCAGATGGAATTCTGTTATTTCTCTACATTGCAGAACGCAGCAGCACTTATTTTTCGTAAGGCTCTAAAAAAGAGAACAGCCTTCCTTTACGGTCACATAAAGCATCGATATAAATGCTGCCACGGTTTCGAACATCAGTTGAAGGATAACGCAGATTTAAAAATTTCAAAATTCCTGTACTGTGTGTTTTTGCTAAAGGCTGCTTCTTTCCATACAATAACATAGGTCAAACGTGCTCCCAATATACCAAATATACAAACCCGCGATGCCTAGCGAGCATGCTGTAAACAAGCACCTCGTGGTTTGCTTCGGATTTCCGAGGTAGCTTCCCGCTACTGCTGCGTTCAGTCTTTCGGTCTTTTTAATTGGTGGTAAACAAACTAGACAACATAAAAATTCATGTAACGTTTTCGCGCTACGGAGAAGTTGGTCGCTCAGGAACAATTTTTAAAGACGCTCACTTATCCATTACTACCCTCCAATGTCTTAGAGCTCTTTCTCAAGAAACTGCAAGTACTGCCGACAAGTTTCTACCACTCTCCTTGCACCATATAGATTTGAAGTGCAAAAACAACAAGCCTCCTCAACGGATTTCAATCTAAATATGGCCGACAATTCGAGGCCCTGCTAATGAATCCAGGCCCCAATGACCGATTAATGATTGATATTAACCAAGAGAAGAGGACCACCAAAAGACAATGGCTTTCTGGAACGATGAACACCACTCAGCTAGATCTAAGTCCAAGACACAGCGTAGTCATTAAATGGCGCTTACTTATTTTTCAATTCCTTGCACAATATCCAGGGAAGGACACGGCGGCAAAATTCTTCAAAGATGTGTGGGGATGTATGTGGGGGAAAGATGATGCAACTCGTTTCTTGCCTAACCCAAAAAACACGGCTGTATGGGTGGCAAACTCTACGTGAATGTATATTAAAATTTTTCTGTGAAAAAGTAAATACAGTTGACTCACCCACAAGCAGCGTAGTGAATGGGCCTGTCACCATCTCTGTCTTCTTCCTCCAGGTCCATACCATTGGAGGCCAAGTTCTTCACCGTTCCCTCGATGCCCGAGTAGCAGGCGGTGTGCAGACTTGGGGCTTTCACCTTTTGAGCACCACTGAGGCGGCGCTGTAATAGTTTCCGGTAGAGGTGTCCGGTAGTTACTTTACTACGCCAGTGTAAAGTTCAACATCGCATAATCACAAACACCTTGCTGCGATAGCAATAATAAAATAGGCAGGAAGTGCTCTGACACAAATCAGATTTGTGCTGCTCATGCTTACCTAAATTCACATTCAGCGCTGCGGAAAATGAAGAATCAACTCAGAATAAGCGCGCAATGTTTGGTTCTACAAATCACTGTGCTTGAATTTTTTTTTTCATTTTCAGTTTTATAAAGATACATAAACATAGACACTCCATTCCTTGTTTGCAAAAATAAGCGTGAGGATGCGATATAAAAGGCTTCATGCACAGCTGGACAAGGCACCCAAATCCCGATTGCAAGGTCTGCAGTCACAGAGTTTTTACGCGCACGAATAAACTTATTCTGAAAACCTAGATATAAAGAGCCACGTGTAGAAAAAAAATTGGCCGCGTATCTGCTCCTTTCGTTGCAAATGTCGTGAAAAGACGATAGTCTTTATCGACTTTTCCCAAGCAAATGCCTCCCTTCACTTTCCCGCTCACCTCTCATGTTGTTACTTTTGCGTCGCGTTCCTCCCAAGGTAAAGACGCCGAAGGTTTGCTTAAATCATTTTAAATTTGCCCCGCTCCACTGCTCCAAACCGGGTGTCTCGATGGCAACGCTGCCGTACGGCGAAGGCGCGTGTGAATCGAGGCGCCCTACTTCAACGTTTATAGAACCGCGTTTCCTTAGTCCACGTGCGTTGCAAGCAGAACGTAGAACCTATCTATTGGAACCTTTCGTAACTCTTGCCACTTGATTTCTTCAAATGCCGTCAGAAGCTATACGGCGCGGGCGACAGCAGGCGACGGCGGAGTGATATTTTTTTCTTCAGTTGATGAAGTATTTAATCTCGCCAAAATCAAACGTACGATTTTTTATAAAGGAATGCTGCAAATATCACTTTTGTATTAATTTGTTGTCTTTTATATGCCTAATGTCTTGTTGTTCTTCAACAATATTGAGAAGTATGAACATTACACCGGACTTGGACGGGCACATTTAGCTGTAACTATATAAGACTATTGCGCAGGCATTGTTTTACTTTGGCCGGGTGGCTGAATCGAGTCACAGACAGACAGACGGACGGACAGACAGCCAGACAGACAGACAGACATACAGACAGACCAAAATTTCTCGGTTTAAGTAGCCCAAGAAAGACTATCGTCTTTAAAAAAAACGAATCACGGGATACTTTTATGATAAATTAAGCTGTTCAAGTTCTCAGGCTCGGCGAGAAAGGGAAAAAGGGGATGCGCGGGCAGTGGAAATGGAAAAAAAGAGAATTTAGAAACCGTTACAGCAAAGACACGCAGTACATTATTAGTCACTATGGCGCACCCAAGGCTAAACATTTTCCTTGTGGCTATAATTGGTCACATTAGGCTACCCAGATCAGAAATCTAGGTAAATAAAGTCGTGCCGGCCAAGCAGCACCGATGACATAAGCAAAAAGAACGCTTGGGGAGCCATTGGCCGACGCTATGTAGCAAATATGGCCATGAAATCGCAGATGGAGGAGCTTCCACTCCAAAGAGCTTTATTATTGCAATAAGCATAAAGAAGGTTATTTTTTTTATTTTTGTTTACCTTCTCCCACATTGTTAGTAACGGAAGCTCCAGTTGGAAAGCTGGAAGATGCGATTTTTCGTATCTCTTTCTACAACAACCATTTTGCGACATCTTGTTCATGACACCTTTGATGAAATGTCCTCGCGAATGCCCCACGGTCTGTTCACCCTGCAGTGAAGTTCCAAATGTACCGAGGTTGTTCCTCGCAAGTCGCGGTTAGCGATGCGAAAAAGCGGTTTCCGCATACGTTTTACGTAAATAAAATACAAATATTCTGAGCACTTGGGTTAAATATGCTAATTTGTGCTATTATTGAGTCATGTCTAATGTAGCGGTAGCATTGACTTCACTTTTCGGCAGAGCCAACGCGTCAACTTAACACAACGCCTTTCGCACATGTAGAGTGATAACGAAAGCAGCTACCAGTACACCTTTCGCGCCCATGGGAGGGCACAAACACAAATCGCACGGAGGGCAGTAGCACCAAACGCCTCAATACCAACATTAGGCTACAAGTGTCTGGAAGCACGGTGTTGCCAAGGCGCTAACGCACTACTGCTAAAGATTACAACGGAAACCGTTTTCGATCTGGTTGATAAATTGTTGCGAAGAGGTGTATATTACAGTAAAATCTCTCTGGATACCATAGCCGTAAGGAGCTTTGAATGCGAAGGCGTCCGTCTCCTATTGCCGAACCGATATTCCAGTATTGTGGCCGTCGCACATATCCTGCTAGTTCGCCGGTGATTGTTGCGCCCCTGTGTGAAGCTGCGTTGTAGTGCCAATCTCGGCGCATTACATCCGGAATTCGCGTTTCATCTGGTCATAATCATCACCAATATCATCGTCCTTTTCTTTCCCGTTGCGCCATTCACATGACTGCCACTGAGACTAAAAGCTTTGACTAATCATGCTTTGGTCATACAGACACGCTTATTGCTTGCTAGCCGCGACAGTGAGCCTAAAAATGTTCCAAGCCGCGCTTAACTGTCCACGTGAAGCTGCCAGTCCCGCTTGATGGCGTTGCACCTCCCGGCGTATGTTTACCCCTAACGTAACTACGGAGGATACCCACGCCGCTGAGTGTCCAATGGAAGTTTACACACACTCCTGTGTGCTGCACTCGCAGCCACATTACACCTTGCAGCCAATGGATACGTCAGGTAAGCGCTTACCGGAATTTGCACAACATGAATACCCCCGTCCACAGCCTTATGTAGCCTGAAAAACAATGGGGACATCACGCCGGCGCATGCTCCAATCGCCACCAAAGGGCGCGCTTCATGCCTTCAGAGTACTGCTTGATTGACGCTTTATGGGACGCCACGCAGGAGTCCAAATTTATCAACCAGTTGGGGTGTCGGAAGACGCCATGTTACGTCATCCGAGGCAACCTTGACGTCAAATTTTGTAATTACAACGTATTTATCAAGAGGTCTCAGGCCTCCATTTCAGAATACCACACGATGACATTGTAAAATGTGTAAACCTTTACTACTGTGTAGTGCTGGTGTGGGGTTGCTGAAACTAATTTTTTGCTTGGCGCCAACATGTGATGAATAGAAGGAAAAATTTACCGACAATGTTAAGACATTATCCTGGGGTGAAATGTTGTACTGGTTCTTATGGAGGTTTTTCCAATAAGGGTCTAAGGCACTGAAGAAATCTCCGTAGTTATCCCACTAATCAAAGAGGCGAGATCAGGAAATGACTTCGTTTTTCTGAAAAAAAATCGTTGTCTTTTTCACAGACTATGAGTAACGTTCTTTTAACGTACAGAAGACTTGCTCTTGATTACACTTCACCAAAGCAAAACCAATCGATAACACGTAACTGTTCTTAAATTTTGACGTTTAAACTACGTTTTTTCAACCTGTATACTGGGCCTTAAGCCAGGCATAAAAGAAGACACTACAAAATCAATTTTACCGCGTTGATTGGTGTTAACAAGGGCGTTTTTCGTGCCACCTTTTCGCCGCATGGAAATCCGATTTCCACCAATTTTCTGTACTTTTTGGCAGAGTTGGAGCATTAAGAAGCACAAGACGTTTTTCGAGTCTATCTGCCCGGCCGTGGAGAAGCTTATTAGGCCGGGATGATTAGTACTGTTTGCACGACCGAATACTTTGCCTTTTGCTGATTGCACAATTTTTCTGCATTTTTATATTCGCGCGAATTGTTCCTTGAAATAAGAAATGTAGTGTGCTCTGTGTGTGGGCTGGTGTTTCTGCTTCCAATAGCGTAAAAAAATCTTTTTGAATATTGAAAATTTGCGCATGCTGCTTACAGGTAGAACAATTAGGCACACGATTCCTTTTGTGCCTTGCAAAATAGAGGCTGTAACTAAGTTTTATTTTCTTGTGCTCATTGGTCACTGGGGTAGTTGCTTATATACATCTGCAGCTTTCCCGCTCATGGCAGTCCTTTCAACAGTGATTACTCTGCAATTTTTTAGCGAAATGAAAAGTTCTTTTGCAGAGCTAATATTTGGGGTGAATACTTGCTTTGTGCACAGTTTCAAGTAGCGCACGTTGCGCGACTGGGTTCCTGAGCCATGGGAACTATCCCATAGAAATGCTAGGGGAGTTAGATTTGACAGCGAATTACACTACAAAATATTCAGAAACCTGAAATGTTCTTTTAGCTTTTTAATCTTCACGTTGACTTCTAGCTTTATGCCAAATATCATTTTCTTAAAGTGGTTTTTCTAGGTTCCCGAGAGGTTGTAATTTTGAGAGAGAAAGCTGGGTATGTTAGGTTTTTACACGCCAGCGTTCGCTGGAAGCAATGCCTACACAGGTGGCGCAGTTATTCCTGAGAACTATGGTGCGCCTAAATGTTTGAACATCATAGAAGCATTTCTATTCATAGCAATTACTTACGAGAGACGTCAGGTTAGGTTAAAGCATAGTAAAATAAAAATGTTGCGTTTGTGGGTGCGCTGTATTTCTCTTCATGACGCCGTGTTGCGAACCTATTTAGGCCACGCACATCAGTCGCAGCGTGACATTCGCATGAAATAACAATACGCGCTCACCAGCTTTTTAAAATCCGGTAGTGAATGTTTATTTGTTTTCTGTGTTCGTATTCTTTAATGAATATTCCGGTGCCTACGCCACCGTGGAGCCTGCCGTATATACAAGCGTCCTCCACTCCTTTCAACGTGTTTTGTTCGGTACGTTTTGCCTTTTTTAGGATACTGCAGGACTAGACACCTCCACAGTTCGCTGCAGTGCTTTAACAACGGTCGGTGGCTTGCGTGTGTATTTTCTGCACCGCATGCGAGAGGTGGCTTCACCCTGGGCACACGAAATTACCCACATTTTCAACACTGCCACCGCGCATCCCATCTCTCTGGCTTTATCACATTCCTCAAGTACGTACCTTGCCACCCAGAGCTTTGATCCTTGCCTTTATTCGTTCCGTCCACAGGCTCCACGCACTCATTGTAGAACAAATAGCATTTGCTGCTCCAAACAGCCCGGCTAAGTCTCCGCTTAAGTTCAGCACCTTTGCAAATGTGCTGAAAGAGTTATCGGGTATCCGCATTTAAACCATTTGTATTTCTACGTTAAGTCAATGTTTTCATACGTGGCAGCACAAGCAAACTCTCTAACCTCGCTGTTGTATTTTAATAACCCTTGACTGTATGCCTGAATTCACATCGAGAGCAAACTACCAGTATTGCGATATATAATTTTTGTCTTAGGAATCTCTCAGTATATTCTGTTTGTTACATAGGTGAAACCAAAGCCATTAGTGACGTGTGAACGCATAGATTTGTTGAAACGTTTTCATATATTGCATGTCTACCTTACAAGACTTACTACTGCGCGTTCTGGTCTTGGGTAAGACGACTCACCTAATACGTGTTTTAGTAAACAAGACGATGTTTGAGTGCGTCAACGAAACACAATTTTGAAATACTAATTATCGCTGTATTACGATTGAGATCCAATAAATGGAGCCAAATGCAACCGAAAGGCGTGTATTGGCAAAAAAACATACCCCAAGGTTTATTTATCATACATTTGGTGCTTTTATCGCTTCTAGTAACCCAAGTTATCTGACCGTTTGGTTTTCAGGAACTCTCCAAACTTCTGATGAACACCTTTACCCTTCTCATATTGCCTGGAAGCTTTGGGAAGTTGTCGTATCCACCCAGAAGCATTGCGTATTTTCTTCATCGCCGCAAATACGCCTTGCACCTTCGATTGCGGGGCCCTATTCTCGACTGCAAAAATTGCCGGCAATTCGCCCATGTTTTTTTGCGTAGGCACGACGTAAGCAATCAGTGACGTGCTGCACCTATAGCTATGACGACATGCAGTGTAATTTGACGAGTCACTCATAAAGATCGCTACAAAGGTATCAAATATTGTGCAAGAAAGATATAAAAAACTTGGAATGTACTGTAAAAATTAAGACGGTGGCTGAGGCTGACAAGAACAACACATTTCTGGAGGTCAAATTTGGCATCAACACCACAAGGCGATCGAGTAACGTTGATCCAAAAGTGAGCGAAAGGCGGATGTCGAGCTAAAGAATATCACACAATTTTTTTGCCGTATCTATTTATTTCTTTCAATCGCATTTAGTAACATAGCTGGCTCTCTGTTTCAATGCAAGCTTTGTTGCTTTATCACATATTCGGCCGCCACCACCGCTACGCCATCGTCTGCTGCTACGTTACAAGTGTATGGCGTGATCACAGAAAAAGACGGCCGCGACCGTTGCTTCTATGACACATAAGAGCAGCGAAGCGCTACGCCTGATAACCGCGGAGCGCAGCGATGTCGCCGATTAACTCATTGGTCAAGCTCGACTTCAATCAGCGCTGTAATTAACCAAATAGTCACTTTTCTTTGTTATTTTTCTCTTGAGTTCCATCATGTGACCCAACAGCTTACTAGGACGAATATGGACAAATGCTATGCATTGGGTGCTCTTTGTCATGGATAGGCTTGTGCTGCCATCTTATATTGCGGTTACGCCAAAAAAATATTTTTTTATTTTATTGCCAAACATAAAAGCAAAATACTGCGCGTTATTTATATGCTCCATGATTGCTGACTTGGAAGTAGTTGAAGCTATAATTTGTTTAGGTAGGAAACATGCTTTAAACAGCGCGAATGCGAAACTGCGCCTGCTGCAAATTGCCGCGTAATTCGCAGCGCCGTAAGGCGGGGGAAATTTTTTGCCCTATTTTGCTTGTATTTTGCGACAATAACAGCCGCCATTTTCAAGTTGTTACTTAGCATTACGTCACTTTTACGCAGGCTGAAGTTGCCAATGCATGATGTATTCGCTCCCGCCAACTGTTTAAATTACGTCACGCCTTTTCAGCCAATCACAGAGGGGGTGTGTATTATAAGCAGTACTGTTGCTGAATAGCAAAGACAGGCTTACGTTGTCATGTCCGCTTCATTTATTCTAGTTTTTCATTGCCGGCCAAGAATTATGCGCCTTCAGTAACGAGAAATATGGCAAACTTTAGAACTGGTGTCCGTAAACGACATGAAACTCAAAATGACGACAGCACACACAACCGCTTTGTCAACCGGAAGCACGTGACCAAAATTGAAAGCCAATCAGAAAAGACTTCTGGCAAATTGCCGGAATTGCCGACAATTTGTGCAGTCGAGAATAGGGCCCCGGATTTCCTAAACGTGCTTATCAAATGCGTTGATTGCTGCAACCGAAAGCAAGTAGGGAAACGATCGCAATGCATCTTGATTGACGTCAATCAAGCGCGCAAACAATTCCCAGTTTAAAAGGAGCGAACAGTTTTAGAACAAGCTTGTACATTATCTGATATGCGTAGAGAGCACTTTTTCTGTCTTACTATGTGATCCCTAATCTAAATAAAGGATTTACTCGTTGACTATGGCATGAAAGCATTCGAGATTTTGAAGGGAGGGGCGGGGGTGTTGTAAGGTCACTTGTATTTGTGAACTCTAATTTGCCTTATCACTTCCACCGCCGTCACAGTGGCCGCTTTATTTTAGGTATTTATTGTGGACGAATTTATGTTATGAGTACAGAAATTTCCCACCGTGACAATCGCCTTTCTGATAGCATTGTGACACCGAACGCTTCGCCTGGCAATGGAAACCGTATTGATACTGCTGATTCATTCATTCCTCGAGCGTGAAAACAATCAGCGTGGAAAGAACCGTGCGGAAATAAACAGCTATTTTAACTCTTTATTTTTCGGTCCTTTTTCTACCATAGGCCTTACAAGTTCGCTACGAATACTATAGCCGAATCCAGCAACTCGGTTTTTCTTTATGAACAGGCATGTACCAGCCATTGTAAAGGTCTTCCTTCAAACTAGTAACGAGATGGTTACTGCTAACCCTAAAATTAAAACATATAGAACATCTTCATGGTTTCCTATTTATCACTAAGAAGCAGGGAAAGATATTGCCGCTTCCCTACTAAAATGTATTAAACAGCAACGCTGGCAGAACCGCTGCTTCCGGTAATTAAAAAAAATCGCGACACCAAACAACTAATTTTGTTCACAAACTGAAGTAATGGGCTGTTGCGCTATCAAGCTCTTACATAAAATCACGAGACCATTAGGCTTCCTTCAGCTACTAGTGTGTAACGCTCACGTTGATTGATTGATTGTATACGGTTTAACGCGCCGACGCAACGCAGGCGATGAGGCGCGCCGTAGTGGCGGGCTCCGGATTAATTTTGACCACCTGGGGATCTTTAACGTGCCGAAATCTCGTACACGCGTGCGTTTTTGCTTTTCGCCTCCATCAGAAAAGCGGCCGCCGCGGCGGGGAGTCGAACCCGCGTCCTCGTGCTGAACAGCACAACGTCTTAACCACTGAGCCACAGCGGCGGATTAAGGATCAGATTCCAACGAGCTGGTGGATTACTTGACGTCTCTTCAGCCAACCACAAAGAGGGTGTAGGCTACAAGCACTGTTCTGGTTGAAAACCAAAAGCATGCCTACATTGTCATCTTTGTTTCTTTTCGTTTAGTTCTATTCTGGTGAATAAGTATGCGCGTTTAGCATCGAAACAAAGGAAAACCTTCGAATTGGTGCAGTTTAGGTTCAATAAACATCGAAACAAATACATACATGACGAATCATGACAAATACATAGACAGTGACGTTTTCAGCCGGAAGCACGTGAGTAAACTAAAGCCGACGAGGAAAATCTTCGGGACAAGATAGCAAAGTCGTAAATAATTTGCCATTTTGACCACAGGGCTTAAGAAGGTATTCGTTACTGGCAACCATAGTTTCTAACTTCCTCCCGCTTCTTGATGACTTTGGATTGTTTTTAGTCCGCACTCCCCGTACACATATGCACAAAAGCATTCTCTTTAAAATGTCTAATTACAGTACCCAATCCTTTCTCAATCTGAGAAGTGGCGTTAAGGTATACTTATCACAATTCACCTTTATAATTTTCTACTTACGTGTTGCACTACTTGCTCGGAGCTCCCTCTCAGTTTGGTTCATCCCGAGTCTGGCTTCTCGTACAGAACTCTTGGTCCAGTTCAACTATTCACTAGCTTACAGCGTCCACAGCGAGAACGCTCGAATGATCTTGGCATGCGAAATCGCGGACCCCAAAATATTAACAGTCACTTATTTACTATCAGAAGAGATCTAAATTCGATTGCTGGAACGTGTGGTGTTACAGGTTCTATGACCTGCCAACCTGGTACAAACCCGCCTAACTTTTCAGATTGTAAGTGATACTCTCCTTACGAATTTTCGCACACAATCTCTCTGCGAGACATCCAGTGTGCAAATGTACTCGCAAGGAAGCTGTTGTTTTAAAGCTGAGAAGGCATCCCTGAGATGTTGGCACTCAAGTGCGCTGCTCTTATTGTACGTGGAAACACGGGTGGCTCTTTGTCAGAACCCGAAGCGGCTGACACGCGGTTCAACGGCTTGGTTGCGTAGTTTCCTTTATGAAATGGAGTTTACCTTCCACGTAGTGTGGCAACTAGAGGTTGCGCGGAAATTTTGCCCTACTGTAAAGTGTTATTAGACAGCGCACAAGCAATTAACCGGATGTCACGCACACTGATGCGATAACACCAGTCCATAGAGCTTGCGGAACATTGTATGTGTGCAATATTACTCAGAGTTATAAAAGAAAACTTTATTCGAAAGTTTTAAAGCACTAAATTAATTGGGCTGGAGTGTGTGTCCGAAAGGTATATTGCCACCACTTTAATTCTACTTGTCTTCTCGCATTCGACGCCGGTCAAGCGACGAGTTGCTCATGAGAGATCATCATCAGACCTGTTCCCAGGGGTTCGCAGAAGAGGAGATTGACGAATCGCTATCTGAGAGCACGACAGCCATTTTCTGTTTGGCTTCAGTTCTTGTGATTCATAAATGTCTGACTACACCTCATCCGTTGAAATCCCAGTGTTGTTCATGACACTATCAGCAAGTAAAATTCTTTGTGGACGAACCCATGCCAACCTTATACTAGTGTTTTACGTCCTGAATTTGTCTTATCATTTTACTGGTGTCACCTGCCTAAGTTGTTGTAGAGGGGCTTTAGTTGCAGACTATACTAGAACCCAAGGTTAGATCTGGAGAGAAGGTTTGTTGCTTGTAACTTTGGCGGATACAAGATTACAGTCCTAAGAGGTTTCCTCAAGGCGGGAAGGGCAGCCAGGCGTCCGAAAATAACCTGGTAGCTCAAAATGCGCTTGCATAGCTGCTTGCTTCACGGCAGACGTCGTACAACGTGTCTGCCGATACATCTCTGTAAACCTTCTCCCTTCCACTCTTCCTCCTCATGCTATCGACCATTCTCGCCATTCTCAATGTGAATTATAAAGGCTTGCTCAAATAAATGCAATTTTAGCCTGTTCACCTTTCTTCTGCGCCCTTTGTTTGAATATTTCGTTGCTGTTGAGCGCGGGCCAGCTTGAGCAGCAATGTTTTTTTTTTTTTGTTTCGTTTTATATCAGCTCTCGGACGGTCGTGTTAACCAGCTGCTTTTTTTGGTTATCGTACAAACCAATACAACGTGCACAACGTACACTTTTCATTAAAGACCGCCCGTACATTTGGTTATGTAGTTAGGCCTATTTGTACCTAAGTGTTTCCACTGCGCTCAATACTCCGGGAATGTATAAGCCATTCTGCAGTTATAGTAGTTTGGCATGGTCCATCTAATAGAAGCACTCTGTTCAAGCATTTTTTCACCTGCCTTCAAAGAGTACAGTCATCCTCGGCCTACCTAAACTTAAAATGTGTCTGTCTGTCAGTCTGTCTGTCTGTCTGTCTGTCTGTCTGTCTGTCTGTCTGTCTGTCTGTCTGTCTGTCTGTCTGTCTGTCTGTCTGTCTGTCTGTCTGTCTGTCTGTCTGTCTGTCTGTCTGTCTGTCTAGAATGCTTAAGAAATAAGTTTATGCAGACGCGACCGTTTCAAACTACTAAATGTACTGGCATGGTGCTTATATGTGCGGTTATTCAGTGCGAATGCAACCTGAAGCAAAATTCAGGATATGTATTAGCACAAAACAGTCTACCGGAAAGGAAGTCATTGAAGTGTGCTGCCAAAGGAAGCCAAAATGTGTTCGCAATCCAAGCTTGTTAGATGAATAGGGTGCGCCAAAGTATTTTTCTTCTTGTTTCACAGACACGAAAGATCATTGAAGAAAGCCATATATAGGTTCACCGTAAAGGTAAACCAATTAAGTTTTACCATCAATGTAGACATTCTTGTAGTCATGAGACTTCGTCAAGAAACAATCGGCGTTGTTGTAGGGGCAGCGGTTCTTTGCAACGATAGCGTAACTGCGCTCACAGGGGTCAATTTAAAATTATTAGTGCGCATAACATGCGACTATCGGCGGTGAAAGGCTAGCCAGGTGATCATCCACAGACTAGGACGGTCTTCCCGTAAATCAAAACACGCATTCGTCCGTTACAATCTTTTAGCTTTGACACGCGACTGACGTTAGTCACCATTCCGAATTTTATTTTGTTTGACGGTCTCAACGCAAAGAATGCACCCGCCGCGGTGGCTCAGTGGCTAAGGCGTTCTGCTGCTCAGCCGAAGGACGCGGATTCAAGTCTCGGCCGAGGCGGCCGCTTTTTTGAAAGAGGCGAAAAGCGAAAACGCCCGTGTGTTCGAGATTTCGACGCATGGTAAAGATCCCTGTGGGGTCAAAATTAATCCGGAGCCCTCCACTACGGCGCTCCTCATCACCTGTGTAGCGTCAGCGCATTAAACCTAAAAAACTCAAAGAATACGACCACAAGCACATACACTTTAATGAACGTTTGCCTCCAAATTTCCTACGGGCTATGATAAAGAAATCGAACTACACCAACTCCACCCTTCCCTATGAACAACGTACGCCTACCAGAGCAATGATTTCACTACCTCCAAAACTGAGATGTAAAAAAGGTGTGTGCTTGCATGGTGCCATATTGAGTTCTACTCAGCCACCTGCTGAACGCTCAGCACTCGGAGTACGCCGGTGATAAAATACTGTCTCGGTCACCTGTGTAGCGTGATAGAGGCGTTTACATGCCAAATCATGCGCCGAGAAACACTAGCAGCGTTCGTGCTACAGCGTTCGTGCATTACGCGTTCGTGCTACAACTTACGGCGCGAGCAAACTTGCCCGCCCAAAAGATAGAGCGGTCATAGGAAGCAAAAGAAGCAGCAGCAGAAATCCCAAAAATACAACGATCTCACTTACCGGTCTAAAGGGTACTGTTCAGATAAGAACCGTTAACGGCTTCAGAATACAATGAGGAGACATAAACGTCGAGCCGCTATCAGGCCAGGCCACCGCCGTGTAATCTGAAAGTCGCTGACAGCAGCTCAGCTCCGCTGCAGGTCAGAAAGAATTACAAGTGCTTGCACTGGCTCAGTGTGGTCATTTCGCGACTCTTGTTTACATATCGCGGCACTAGTGACGTTATCCGCAATTTCCGCTTCCTAACGTCGCTGGTCGAAACCGCAGCAATGCTTGCTGCCTTTCTCTCTCGGTGCCTACCTCCTCCGCAGCCGGTTCTCCACAAGAGATTTGTCAGTGCGCGGTGCTAAGCGACACCAATAAGCTAAAAAGGTCGCTTATTAATGTTCCATATTGCTGCATGTGCGTTGTTCGGTTGCTACAGTTTTCAGTAGGCGCAGGCTGAGATTTAATTAATGTGACTAGCGCGGTCAGCAGCTTCGCTAATCTAGCGATAAGGCGTTCCTTTAGTTAGGCAGTTGTTGGAGACACCCTGAGCCATCACCCTGAAAATCTCCATTTCTCAGAAGTCTCATCGGATTATAAAATGAAATCAACTAGGTCCAAAATATACCGAGGGCCCCCTTGTGGCTAATAAAAGAATAGTGGCGGAACTACGTAAAACCCGCCTCATAGCTTCTGCCGCTGAAAAGAAGTAGGCTACTCCCAGGCAGGCGCACTAAATAGTTCCTATCCCCAAAAAAAACTGTACCGTAACGAAACAAATCAAGAAAACTGCGTAAAATACTCTATATCGGTGACAGCTGAACATATCATCTGAACATGCCCGTTTTATCAGACACTTTACCACAATTATTTTTTTAAGACCACTTAGGCATCGAAAGTTCTGAGAATACTTCGAACCCACCCCTGGAACGCTCCCCGGGCGGATGAGGAGCTACGCGTTCATTCTTTAGTTCCTTTTTCAATTCGACGAGCCAAGCCACATCATCGCTGGACCACACCCCGCCGTCCAACCCTTACGTTTTCCCAAAGCCTCTCTACTGCATACCATAAACCGATGTACAAGTGCAAATAAATGTTTCAAACATACACAGAAACTTAGAAGGACCACACAGCTCATCGAACAATGTTTTGTAACAGCCATAGTTCGAATTGTGTGGGGAACTTTGTGTTGGGAAGTTCTAAATATTGTTCTTCTTGAGACCCATTTGCATCACGGCAAAAGTCGTTATTTCCGATACTCAAGGCGTGCAACAGGGCTAGCAGGTCTGCATTTCCGTTTGATCAATCGTCTCCATTTACGACATTGTAAAAATTAAATGTAGTACATTCCTCAAATATGCATTTTTGGGCAAATGCAGGGCGTTACACGGTTGGCTCGTTACGATATTTATTATTCGCATTTCCAAACATCTTTTCAGGGCTTCTTTATTCAGTATTCGCTTTTTAAGAGAGATGTACAAGATGCATACGCTTCATTTTGTGAGTTCATTTTGCAAAATGTGTCTTTTTGCTCTTTTTGTATTTTTCAGTTGTTCAAAAACTCCGGTCCACATATTATATTACAAATTTGTTATTCTAGCGATTACATTCGATACCTCAACCAAATATCTATTTTTGTGCAAATTCAGGGCGTAACACAGTCCTGGCTGTGGGGGTACGGACTGATTGATTGATTGTGGGGTTTAACGCGCCGACGCAACGCAGGCGATGAGGCGCGCCGTAGTGGAGGGCTCCGGATTAATTTTGACCACCTCGGGATCTTTACCGTGCGCCGAAATCTCGAACACACGGGCGTTTTTGCTTTTCGCCTCCATCAGAAAAGCGGCCGCCGCGGCCGGGAATCGAACCCGCGACCTCGTGCTCAGCAGCGCAACGCCTTAGCCACTGAGCCACCGCGGCGGGTAGGGGGGTGGGTACGGACTCGCCGAGGTTTGTGAAGCACATCTGCCATTTGCTGCGAAATACAGCGGGATAGGTTTCTTAACAATGTATTTCTAGAAGTCGCGGTCCTGGTAGTTTTTATGGTCAACAAAAACTTTGTGCTAAAAAATAGGCATTTTGCCTCTGCAGGAGTTACTTTGCATAAAAACGGACATTTATTTTGCATGGAAACGGATATTTGCGACGTTCACGATATCGGATGGGTGGGCCACCACCCTGTAGTACTCCTTACATCCTACGGTCTGGCCGGTCTGCGACGGAGGCTAAGCGGCGTTCGCTGGTGACGTTTGGCCGTTGCAAGCATTTCGCAGTAGCGTGGAAATTTGGGCTTGTTGGTTCATAACTTACAAATATGTAGCGCAGAAGACGAGAGACACAGACAAGTAGACACACACGGCGCTAACTTCCAACACCTTTATTGAAAGCGATAACACACATATATAGGCAAGAATTCCGTGACGTATGTAAACAGTATGTTGGTCAAACCGGTCGTTGTCTAAATGATCGCCTTCGTGAGCACAATCGCAATGTAAAAAAGAAAAATAAACAAGATAGACTACTAGTTATGCACTGTAACGCATGTACAGATTGCAAACCATTCCTTGATAAATGTGTTATTATTGGTAAGAGTAAGGACAAGTGTACACGTGAAATCATTGAGGCGGAAAAGATAACCAGGTTAGGAAGCTCTTGTGTAAGTTCGACTTCTATCAAATTATCAGAAAAAGAGATTGCCTACTTGCGTTCGCGCTGATGTACTCATGTGTGTGACGTCACGGGAATCTTGCCTATATATGTGTGTTATCGTTTTCAATAAACGTGTTGGAAGTTAGCGCCGTGTGTGTCTACTTGTTTGCGTCTCTCGTCTTCTGCGCTACATATTTGTAAGCATTTCGCAGTTTGCCTAATCGGCGAAAATATAACCGTAGCCACACGAGTGGCGCCGCAACACCTCATTCTCGGGTAAATTTGCCGGATATAGCGCTGCCATTTTTTTTTCGTGTTCGTTCCGTCGGCAATGAATTAATAACACCCCTGACTCGGCAGCTTGGTTATAAAACATTTTCACTCATCGCACCCACCTCCAGCACGCGTTCGAAATAAATTTCAAAAGCAGACGCATTTCGTAAAACTTTTTCTGAACGTGAAGCACAATACCAACTCTAGCAAAGGCAAGATCACAACGGCAACAAAACCGGCTGCACGTTCTGATCCATACTATTTTCCGCTAGCCACTCAGCACCAAACCGAATCCCCTTCTATCTATCGCGTCGATTGCGGCGGACGACTACCAGGCCAGTTTCATCTATAGGTATTATTGTATAAAACTCTACGCTGGGCAAGGCGTGCTATGAATTTTAAGCATTTTGTATGTGTGAGTTACCGCGGAACGGTCATATTTGCGGATTTGAAAGGCCAGTCCCTTGTCTCGGGGATGCTATAGAAGGCGTACTTACAGTCTTGCTTGCCGAACATTTATCACGAATAATTGTGCTCTGGAAACTAAAGAAAATCATGGGGCCCTATGGTGGCCTTAGACCAAAACCACGTAGAGGTCACACTTGGCCTCCAGCCGCCAGGGCAGTGTGTAATCCCGTGGTCGATACCGCGTTTCGGGCAATGGAATGTTAAATTACATTTTTATCGGAGCTTCATTTTGCAATCAACGCAAGGCACACACCCGAACAAAAATATTGGAACCATTTTACATTGTGAAGGGACAAGCAGGAAACAGGGCGTGCGGACCTTATCTTGCATTGTATGAGCATGAAAAATGTTTTCTGAATGTACAGTAAGCGTCATGTTTGCGGAATTGACACGCATGCTTCCAAAGTCCGCCCTTTGTGCTCTGTGAAGCTACCGCTTACACTTATGCTATTTTTTAATTAACAGCTCTGCGGTTAAACTGAGTGTTGTTTGTACTGGTCGTTTCTTTTTTTGGTTGTTATTAGGCTATATCCGTTCACAATGCCCCGAATCTCCCCATGCCACCAAAACTCTTTTAATCGAACCTTATTCCTCAAGCTACCAATGCACGATACGCGTGGATATCCCCAATGCTCTCCATGCACTGCCAAGGTCAAGCCGGCACCTACCGGGGATGAGCGGAGCGAAAGCTTCTAATCTATCTTCCGTTCCAAGGGGAGGGGTGCGGAGAGGGAGTAGGAGGAAAGACTAAGTGTGGCCGCCATCCAAAATACCCCCGTTCATTGCGCGCTATCGGCACAAAAACAGAGCTCTCGTTTCAGTAACTTCAGCTTCGCTGCGCACTCTACTCGTCCATGCAGCGTCTGTGTGTATCCTGTGGTGCAATTGTAGATGCGGTAGTTGAGGCTACAATGCGAGAAAGTGGCTGCTGGCCGCCGTTTTGTAGTAAGTTAGCTACGAATTGACAAACGGTTTATCCGCGGTTAGGCCTCGCAAAACAGATTGCTACAGTTACTGTACGTACGGTGTCCGAGATGCAAAACCCTGGCTGAGAGATGACCGCTGTCAAAGTTTGAGAAAAGTCAAATTTCCTCATACCCGTCGCCTAAATTTCCTGTCACCAGTACTTCATTCCGATATGCATCATGAAAGAACAAAGCTCATGCAGTTGTTGCCACCCCCCTTAAACCGGTAAAGCCGAACTCAATAGCTCGTTATTACAATCAAACTTTGTCCGTCGACTGCGCTTGCACATCCCCTCGGCGGTCGAGGGCGACCAAGAAGCATTCAGCTTAGCGATCGCAGCAATAGTAATTTTGCGTTCTAGCAAGTTATTTTTCCAGACATAGTGATCGCAACACTTTGCTGGGGAGCAGGATGAGTAATAAACGTCCCTGTGAAGCAGTTCGAATTGGCAAAGAGTCCTTATTCCAGGGCCGCTTGAGACCGTCCGGCTTCTTGGGGTCTCTTCACCAGCCAAAGCTGGTCGTCAGGACCCGCGCTGGACAGTGCTCTCTCCCAGTGCTAAGGGGAGAAAAAGGGCAGAGGGCGTGAACAGAGGTTGTTGTTCTATATCGCGGCCCCACACACTATGGTAAAGTGTGCCCGGAGCCTCACAGAAGCGGTATTACGAGGTGTAAAGGGTGAGGACCAGAATGTGGGCCCTAGTTGGGTGGGGAAAGGTGTTCGTTTGGATGCCTCGAAGGTAGCGTTCTTGTTCTTTTGTTAGGTTTTTGTGTCGACGAGGGTACATTGTTTGGTGCAGGCGGTAGAGCTGCGTAACGTATGTCGAAAATTTTAAAGCTAAAGTCTTAGGCGCATTATCAAACATCAAAGGTGACCTTAGTTGTCTTCATTGTCACTGACGTCAATACGGATGGAGCACAAATGGCCGCACCAGCAAGGAGAAAATTAATTGGATTCGAGTGGCGTCTGAACCCGGGTCCCCAAGAGCGGAAGCAACTGAATGCTTTAACCAGTGCTCTGACAAGGCACCCTGCAACAACGCAACAACTCTTGGCCTGATCCGCGCCCCGGTACATGTGAACGCGACAGAATTTGAGTAGTACAGTTGCAGGCAGAAGAATGCTTTGACTGTGGGGAAGCTACCGCATAAAATACGATCACTCTGCCAGTCGTAGTTATACGCGTAAAAAGACGAAGAACCTAAACCGGAGAAAAACAAAACACAGTGTAGCAGTAAAGAATCCCGATAAAAACAGGACTTTCGCCTTCAAAACACGTAAGTAATCTTACGTTCCGGGCAAATTTCTGCGATTTCAACTGCTTCAAATTGTAAGGTCTCAACGCTTCAAAACTGTTCCTGGGCTATGGGCGCGCCGTTGTGGAGCACAACCGATTTAATTCTGACCACCGGGTGATCTTTACCCTGCCTTGAAATCTAACACATGGCTGTTTTTCCTCATCACCGCCACCTGAAAAGCGGCCGCCGCGGCAGGGAATCAAACCGGCTCCCTCGGGCTCAGCAGCGCATCACCTAGTAACTGAGCCGCCGCAGCAGATGTGACTTAAACTTGTGTCCTATGATCTTTACATTTTTGATCCCCTACTCGATTGTTACCAACAGTGGCAAGCTAAGAACTGCTCATGTGCAATGTTTTATTAACAAATATCCCATAGTTACAACTTACACGCCCATTTCACAACCTTAGGTTGTCAATCAAAAACGTGGAAATAGATGACCTCCTGCTTTGTTGGGGTTTATGGTACGCGATCATTAAGAACAAAAGGCGATGACACGGAAATTGGTCCACTAGTGAGTGCTGAACTATTCGGTGATCGGTGCTCAAGTATTCAGTGATCGTTTATATTTTAGGAAACAGGCACTAGAAAAGAGGACAAGACACATAACTGGGAAACTCAATGTCTTACTCCTGAAGCAAAACAAGCCACGGGAGATTGCCTACGTTGACGCAGCCGACTACCACAACGGCGGCTCTTCTCTCAACACCATGGCGATTGCAGTCTTCAGCAATGACGGCGTCACGGTGACGTCAGCATCCACACCGGCCAACCATCCCACTCAGGGCGCGGAAATGGCCAAAGCCCTTGCTATAAATTCTACCCGAGCAACCACAATCATAAGCGAATCGAAGTCCGCCATTCTGAACTTCTCGAAAGGCAGGATCTCCCCTGCATCAGCCTCGCTATTAGAGAAGACCACTAACCAAAGAAAAATTCTTTTGATATGGACTCCGGCCCACTGCGGACCACAGGGGAATGAACTGGCCCACGCAACCGCTCGAGCTCTGCTCAACCGAGCTGTGTTGCCTACGATGCCACCACAACCACCATCATCCCCACACGAGACCTCGCAGGACAGCCAAGAACAAGCAAACGTTAGTAGATTTCACAAAGACAGGCTAGTCACATACAGGGATATAGTAAATCACTACAGGTTATCCAAATACAAATATCCACCGGCTAACCACACTCTTTCCAGGAAAGAGGCAGCAACTTGGCGACGGTTGCAGACAAAAACTTTTACAAGCCCTGTCTCCCTCAACCGCTGCTATCCAGACCTTCACTCCAACCTCTGCACTTTGTGCCACAGCGGAGCCGACCTACACCACATGATATGGTCCTGCCGGGAGCTCTAAAATAATTCGATCGGCTATAATAGCAAACACGATGTAAATACGCTTAAAAGATACAAAATTAAGACTGCAGAAAAATTGGAGACTGTTCTGCTCAGTTCCGCACCGGAAGCACAACTCACATCAGTCGGGATGGCCGAAGCCGCCGCGAGAATCCCAGGAGTCCTGGCTGATGGCTGAGGGAGGGAGACCGTCCAAGTCGTCTACCCATCAGAATCCATCTCGGGCATCAAATGAAGTCATCTCTCTCTCTCTCTCTCTCTCTCTCTCTCTCTCTTCATGCTTGAAAAAATTCTATATTTCGCGAAAAATGTCGGTCACACCTATTTTCACAACTTGAAGCTCTTTGGCGAAATCCCCCTAAATAATGTCGCCGCAGACAACCGATCCCTTTGCTGACATGTATACCTCTCAGACAAAAAGTGCTTGAACACCATTGTGAAACATGTGGCAATAAGAAACAGTGCGCTGATCTTTCTACTGCGGCGATCTCTCCCCGCGAACACAAATGAGGATGAACTAACAGTTATTTGCGGGCATGCTCCATATTTGTGACGCTACATAAGGAGATTGAAAATTAACATAATTTGTAATTAAAATAAACAGACTTTTTATTTCGGGAACAAGTACCACGAGACGCCTTTTCTTCAGACTAAGGTGTTCTTGTTAAAAAAACTGAACACACGCTCTCCATAGGAGAACAAACTTGTATGAATTTTTCTCTCAGACAAACACAAAAAGAATTCAAGCTGAGATTACAATAATTGTGTTGTGGACCCCAATTACAAAAACGAAGGTTTATCACTTTCAATTTCAGTTAATGCCTGAGTCTGTTGCGCAAGAAGTCGATAACACAACATCGCAAGAAAGGCGAGCGCTAAGAGGCCTTTCCGATTAAGTGAAAAGTATGTTAGGCCTGTGCTGTTGTCACAAGGCAAAGCCTGGCTTAGGAAACTCAAATGGCGATGCTGAAACGAGTTCTTATATGTTTTTGAAAGAAATTGAATTCACTTGAAAGCTTTTCAGCGCACGTATGTTTTAATCTGAGTAAGCCATGCAAGCTGTGAACTTACGGTGATGTAAGTTTACAGCTTGCATTGCAGGATTTCAGTCGAGGTTTCTTGGTTAGAAACTCGGATCCACTTAACAGTCATGTTTATTCATTAAATTTGCGATCTTATAAAGAGTAACCAAAGTACAAACATTTCCAGAGCATGTGCTTGTTTCAGCAGGCTTTCAGAATTGGAAATGTACATAGGGCAGTACGCCCTATGACAAATAAACTTGCTTATCGGAAAATCGCAGCTTTAACTGCGTAGTCGCAATAATCATAAGGCTAGCTTTCCAAACAAGGTGTGGGTTGTAGTAGAATGTTCTGGCACTGCTGCGTTAACGCTTGTGTTTTTTCAGTGTATGCAGACAAGGGGTATTCCTCTTTCGCATGGACGACGTATTCATGTGTCTGTCTCCGGCAGTGTCACTGAAATATTATCGTGCGAAGTTTACCATCTGCTTGCGAGCCTCAACTCTCACCTCACCTTTGAAGTGTTGAAGCACGGCTGTTGTGATAAAGGATCATGCGAAAACGGTTTTACAGTTTAAAAAAAAATGCAACGCAGGAAGGTCGATTAAAATGTAGTTCTATAATAAATATAGGGATAGGCCTAGAAGCAGCGATTTGTCTCGCGGTTCACAAGATCACTCACTTGTCTCTCACTTCACGTAGCCTGTATGACGGCAGTGAGGAAATGTGAATTACCATTACGTTTTCTGGAAGTGTTATTTCCCAAACAAGACGCTTTAGTATTAGGTGCAAACAGCTTGACGTGTGAAAATTCTGTTGTCCCAATTACTACTAACGAACCGTGGCCCATCTGAGCAATACAGCATGCAGTGTATCAGTGCTTCCCTAGAATTTAAACCGAGCTGCCTTCCCTCATCACTCTCTGAAGGATTAATACATCGTAATCCTATTCGTGATGCTTCGACGGCAAGTATGGCAGTCTTGGAGCTCGCGGGCCCAAGTGTCGCACGCTGCATGACCGCATGTTTCGCTGCCGTTCCATGCAGATGCCACACTTTAGCGCATCCTTCATTTCACGAAGCTCTGACTCGAGTTTCTTCTGTGCGTACACGTCCCCGTCAGCGTAGGTTAGCGCGTTCACGTCTGGGAGAAACGGTGATTTAGAAACCGAAAAACGTCTCGTTAGTCACAAAGTAGACATTATTATAGAAAGAAGCAGCAATTTGCGCATCGGCACGAAACAAAACCAGATAGAGGGTATTTAACAAAGTCATACAGTTAAAGCTTCCGTTTCTGTCGTATGTCCCAGGGTTACTATCATTAATTGTGAATTACCCCATAAGGCTTGTGTATCTAACAATTTCGGCAATTATTACGACAACTGCTATACCTGTGGCCTCTTCAAAGTTGTCTGTCCAGACTTTTAAACATTTTAACTCAAAACCTATAAAAATGTCCTTTATGGGGAACAGCAACAACTCGTTTTCTTAATCTTCACCCATAAACCTCGGGGGTCTGCACATAATACAAAACAACCTTTTCTTTACTTGTTGATTATAGTCGGAAGATTCGACCCCAGGTACCACTTTACGATGGCAGAACTTCGCATTCCCCTCTGACAAAAGTAACGTGAAAGCGGCATCTCGACAGATTAAGGTTTATGGCCGCGCACCGGCAACTTCGATGAGCCCAAACTGGAACAGCGCTCTGCCCTCGAAATTCTTTCCTGGAACACGGCTGAAGTTCCTGACGCTGTTAAACTGCGCCGTTTAAACCAGTTTTCATAGCCTAGAAAAACTATACTGCCCTTCGGCCGATATCGCTTACCCTAACATTATGTACACTGACGAGATTGCTGAGCAACCGGCTACAACACCACTTGGGTTATGTCAAACCATGGTTTCAGCCAGCCCAAGTTGGCTTTCGCACGTACCTAGGAATATACGTTTGCCTCTGACTCGTACGATGAGTAATTTACAAATCCATGTGCCACCGAGAACTTCCAGACTGCGTCCTGACCGCAGACGCACGGAAACCATTCGACACAGTACATCAAAAATCGAATATCACGGAACTCGTGTGCAACCTTACCTAGCTGAAAAGCTCAACTTTGAATCCTAAACTTCCTCCACAACAGACCCGTTGAAATCCAACAGCATGCTTCTTGGCTGAACAGCTAACCCTTATTACAATGACCAACGGTGTTGCGCGCCGGTCTACATTCGCCAAAGTGTTATTCAGTGAGGTCATCACTGAGTTAACCAGCACTGTAGAAAAAGAGTTGACAACTTGAGGTCTATGGGTCGCATGCAGCCCATGGGGCAGCATTATGCGTACCCCAGCACGTCGTCAGAACGCTCCCCCACCCCAATCCGCCTGTCAATTCATATCTGAAGGCCGAAACGCCAGGTCTGACCTCAAATGGGGTTGAAAGGGAGACAAGAACGGAGAACTGATCTCGTCCTGTCGACATCGTTCCCCACCTTCACACTTAGCCAGATTATTGTCAGTTATTGTCAAATATTATTGTCAATTCACTGAACGTTTTTGTTTCGTTCAATCAAGCCCCCCGGTCCAATATTCCGCCCGGCCTTCCGCAATGGCAGCTGCATGAAACTCGGCCATCCACCTTAACAAGTTGCCGATCCCTGCTCTAGCATAAGAAACGGCAGCCCTCTTTGCTGCCTATGCTGACGATATAACGAATTGGATTGAAAGTAGAGACTACTCGTCAACATCAGACACGCTGGTGTAGATACTGGCGGCGGTAAATTCCATGGAAAGGGCAGACTGAATTTTTCTGGAACGTGCCCCCCAGAGGGGGAACACGGATATCAAATACCACCAAGACCAGCTGCATATACCCAGCACTGCTGATTACTGGTGACTTATCTAGCCAACTGACACAGACATGCCTTCTCGCTCTCGAAATAATCATTTTTCTACCCTTAAATGTGGAGAAATCAACTGAAATGTTTAAAACATGTGCAGAGTGTCTAACAATAGGGAAGTGCGCGTTAGCAGGCATGTTTCACAATGACCTGAGTGGTTGAATTCGGCACTCTCGTTTGGTGCTCCAGTTTAGACATCAACAAAGCACCAAACGTCTCGAGGCGCCGCCAGAGCCGCATTATATACCATCGTGGGCCTCAAAACATACAAACACAGAAGCTCTTCAAGAAGCAGTTGGACTTTGCACCAGATATATCAGCACACGAAAACGCGGCAACAGGTAGCCATCAAGCCCGGGCTCACCCGACAAGGACTCATTCTCCCAGCGACGGGCGAGGACAAGAATATTCCTGTCACCGACCTCCTCAATGCACTAGCGCCCTCGTCAATTTTGGCAAACACCGACAGTAATCTCACCACATCCAGTCTACAACGGCAGCAGAATCGCAAGAAATGCATCACCTAATGAAATTTAATCTTCCAAATGAGATCGACATCTATTTTGGAGCGAGTGCAGCGGCCTCATAGACTGGTGTAGCTGGTACCTGCTCCGAGAACCCATTCCTCGGAGGTCATAACGCCCTGAGACAAGATATTACAATGCTGCCGTAAGGCAAACTCCAGGTGGTATTAGTACCCTTAATCAGGTTTGTTACGACCGCAACACCTCAACACCTGGAAACATACACCTTCTGGCGACTTACCCAAGACCATTCAAGAACTTTGTTAACATTTAACTCGCACCTGTCACCCGCGGACCGTACACAAAATCTCCTCAAAAGCCACAAAGCGGATATCAGAACTGACTACATTTCCGGACACGAGCAGACCAGCTTAGAAAACAAGGGCACCCTTCAGGCGGCACAGCAGTGTTAAAACCCGACGCCTTCACTGATTCGTTTTTCAAGTTCCTTGCCTACCTTTCCAGCCCTCCTACTTACGCCATTTTTATAAATAATCGGGAGTCTTTATCAGCACATTATGCGAAAATGCGCTCCAAACTGCCTACGATACTCAAAGTTTCAAAATACCCCCCAAAACAACTACTGTTCTCATACTATAACACTGGAGCCAAATCCGATCTAGAGTACCTAGTATAGACGTCCTTGCCGCTTTCCAAAATCACCGAGAAAGCCCAACTCAATCAGGGAAATGTTTCGTGTGGGAAATTGAAGCTTTTGCAGTCAAGAATGGCGTATCACAATTAGTCCAGACAGAGCTGACTAGGGCGAAAACTTTCAGGCGCCATCAAAAAGGGACCGCGTTTTCAGTACGGTCCTCCACCTATCCTCCTCTTTCTTCTATGTCCCCGGTCCTCCACCTATCCTCCTCTTTCTTCTATGTCCCCTACTTGCTCCCTCTAAATATCACCAGCAACACCAATGCCGGCGGCAACACCACTGCAATTTCCAAAAATGTCAAATCCTGAAAATGTTCCAGTAGATCCCGTCTAATCTTATTTATGGTGTCTGGTTTGTCATAAATTTGAATGATCTAAAAAACACCACGGGCATCTCCATTTTTACGGCCAGCAAATACCCCCTCGTTAGCCTCACGACGAAGAAAATAACCAGTACTTGTGAGTCAGCGCCAATAGTACCTCACAAAACAAATACTCATGACAAATCAACCAACATTTGTCGTTTTTTTTGTGGTTGGGTGAGTGTGCTGCTGTCTTTTTTGCAGTTCAGTTAAAAATTTACATGAAGTTTCGGGCACTTAGCTACTCACTGATTGCATATTTAGTGGTAATATTTGCTCCGCAACTGAGGCAAGACTTCATCCTCCTGCAGCATTCCACGCAGAACGGCCTGTGGCCGCAGGGCTCGCAGCCCCCATATGCCCAGCATTCGTCGCATATATTGCACATCCCATATCGCATAACAAGCCCCTCATCAGCATGCGCCTTAAAACCTGGTTCAATTGATGCCCAAGGGCTCGGCTTCGATTCCTGGCCGGGTGGCCGCTTTTCTGATAGAGGCAAAAAGACATAACTCCCGTGTAATAGAGATTTCGGCGCGCATTAAAGATCCCCCGTGGCTAAAATTAATCCGGAGTCCTCCATTACGGCACGCCTAATCATCTGAATAGCATCGGCACGTTAAACCCCACAATCAATCAATCAATTAATGGTTCAGTTAATAAAACGGTGGATGCAAAAAGAATCTGGTCATTTGACAGCCGCTGGATGTGAAATCGACCGTTACGTACGTGGCTTTAGTTTCTGAGCCTCTGTTTCATACGCACTATATTATTGCAAAAAGAGCGACGGTTCCGGGTAGTTGGAAATCCATAATGCTCACATCGCAGAAGCAGACAGCGAACAGAATAAAGAACCACACACAAGCGCTGCAGCCCTTGTTTGTGACTGTTTGAATCTGTGTGATGTCTGTTTCTGCGCAGTGAGCATTACACATTGATGCGAAAGCATTAGTTACCTATCTTGGTCGACAACATGGCGTATACGGCACCAAAAAGTCTGGCACACTATTAAAGGGACACTGAAGTGAATTTGTCAAGCTCCCGGTGTTGCTTGCACTGCGTAGACAGGCTAAAATTACCACACTTTTCATCGTTTATCCGGTTGATAAGTCGTTAATTATTTTATAAACCGGGAAAGAAGAAAAAAGTACCAAGAAAAAAGTTGGTGCGGTCTGTGGCGACCGCACCAACTAAAGCTGTGACGTCGCGAGGAGATGGCACCGTGATTGGAAGATGTCCGAGGTTAGCATTCAAACAAGTTTCGGTTTCGGTTCTGTAAAACAACATGTTTGACATCCGACGGCATCGTTGGATGGGCCTTCTCGATATCTCAGTAATCGCCGTACCGCCCTTCTGCCATATTGTCAGCTGGAAAATGCCTGAGATAAGCCTCCCAGGACGGCTTGGAATCGTATAAATCACTAGCCGAGGCCTACGCAGTGGATGACGCCCTCCGCGTCACCGCTGACGCTCACGTGCCATGCGCTTTTCCCTCACATTCGGAGCTTGCCTCACTCATGCCTGTATCGTAAAAAGCGTTTTCGCACCAGGCCAAGGGTGTGCTGATTCAGGCCTGTTCCCACTGCCCGCAAGCAGCAGCACGCTAACGAGAACTCGCTAGAGCGTCAGTGGCAGTCTGCGCGCATTCTGCAAACTCGCTCGTGGAACAGTGAACGTTACGGCCCAAAAATGGTGAACTCAGTTTAGAAAACATCGGCCGAAAACGAAAAAATCAACTGGCAAAAGAAAACGATGCACCGTCGGGGATTCGAACTTCCGACTTGCAAAAACGATAATCCAGCGCCTTAGACCACTCGGCCGCACGCCAGCTCTGCCGAGATTGGATATATAAGGTATATAATGTATAACCAGTTTACACTTTTATTTAGCCTTATCATTTGAAGTACTTTAGGTGACTATTTGTCGTATAGCGCCCGTGCAGTAAGCGTCCCCCAAACTTCCACAATATCTCACGTCTAGCAATTCCATTTCTTGGACAGAAAAGCGTTCGCAGATGTGCGGTCGTGCTGCTGACCGCTGTGCTTGTTCACCCAGCGCAAGAAGTGCTTCCTGCTCCCTAGTTTTGCGCTGTACAGTAAAAGTTTCAGTTGATTTTATTTTCTTAGTACCAATATTGACTTCGATGACATTTCTCCCGCCTTCAAGTGGCCTTAGATTTTCCTACTAGGGTAAAGTCAGCGAAGCGTCGCATGTGCCCTTGTGCAGCGCTTGTGTGAGGCGACCTTGACTCGACTGGGAGCTAGATACAGTGTACAAACTAACAAAGTAAAGAAAGGCACATTCTTTCATTCACAAACGTGTGGTGGCTTAGTTTCAATTGAGCGAGCCAATTGCGACGACCCGTCGGCGGCCGGCGGTCTAAACGCTGTGCCGACTGACTCGATCGGAAGGTCGGCGAACCCTGTGCAGTAGCGCAGCCAATAGGCCTCCTGCGCTGGAGTTTTGGAGAACACGCAGCGCCCCTAGCGGCCGACGCCTCTGGGTAGTACAAAAGCAGACGACCCTCGCCGCCTTCCATGTGTTTTCAATTACAAGCCAGAGTGAAAGTTGGTTGTACTTAGTTTAATCGCTTTGTGGCGCGTTTAAATGACTGCATACTGTATGAAATAGCCCTTGAAGTAGTTTCAGAGGCTAAACAAAATAATATCCGCTAAAACAAGCCGATTTACCGGCCTTCTTTTGAGCGAGCTGTCGCTGGCATCGCGTGGTGCAGGGCATAGTATCGCCAAGTCGGGTGGTCTATCTTCCTGACGACCATTACCGTTCTTTCTTCTTGCGTGCGGTCGACAAAGGAAAGTTCACGGGTAGCATAAACACGGAACGCTGCTGGTAACTGCAAAAGGTTGCTTCAGCGGGAGCATGCGAGCGAACGCAAGAATTGCGCAGCCGACTCAACTGACACTGCTGGCCTGGCACCGCCTTGAAAACGAGTGGAAATTTTGTTTTGTATTTAGGCAAACTAAATGATTCTTGCGTAACGTTTTGCTGCATTATTTACGAACGGCACTGTACATGTATACCAGCGAGTAGGTGAGGCAATAGCGTCAAATAAACAAATTAAGCGCCATTAAAGGACGCAAAACAAGCCCCAAATCGCACGCCCGCAGCCTGAAAAGATGTTTACTTCTATATTTGCATAACATAACCGCCGCATACGCGGCGCTCGGCCCCGAATATTTACATACGATCATCACTGACTCTGTCGGTTATATTCTAGTGCAGGAGTCGTCGCTAACAATCTGAACGCCGACACGCCAGTTTTGTCCTCAAATGGAGTTAGGCAGCGAGAAAAGAACATAGAATTGGTCGCTTCCAGTTGAATCGTCCCCCATCTCCACACTTCGCCAGATTATTGTCAAATATTATTGGCAATTCGCTTTTTTTTCTGCGTTCAAAGCCCCCCTCCTCCTCCCACCCGATTTTCCATCCAGCCCTCCGCCGTGTCGGCTGCTTGCATTTCGTTGCTGACCCTCATTCTAGCCTATGAAGTGCGAACTGGGAATATATGATGCAAGAACGTAATTAAGTAAAGTGAGAGCAAACAAGGAAAGCGAGCGGCCTCTCAGTTCGCCCGACCACCTTATTTTACACCACTCATTTCGGAATCGCAAAACATATTTCACGCTTCTGACGCTCGCTGCATTTTGTCACTGAGACACGCAACAAACGGCAAGCTAACGCTGCACCATGTATTCGTAACGGCGACGCAAACGTGCACTGTTTCATGAAAATGCACGCATAGTGCGCAGGTACGCAAAAGAGCGGCGCACCGCAGCAGGAGCGCCAGCGGTCCGCCGGACTCGCTGACTTTTTTAAAGCGCGATCATCGCCGATTGCGTCCCTCATATTTTTTTACCGGCTGTTGTTGAAAAGTCCTTGTCACCTAGAGTATTAGTTTAAAGTAGAAGCTTCACTTCAAATTGTCAGTGAACCTGCGAGTGGGAGAGCGCCGTCACCTTCCCGGCACTTTCGTCGGCGCTGTAAACGTATTTAGCGCTGCAAAGCTTTTTCCCCTAATGCCAAGTTAATCGGCGGAAGAGACCGGAGCCGTCGGGGATGGGCTGGTGACCATGTCGCAAAACAATCGGGAACATCGAGCTCATTTTGCTTCTGTCAACACGCGATCCTATGGGACCCGCGCAGCTTTGTACTACGCGGAAGTACCACCCGGAAGCCGCTTGCGCAGCGCCCCCTGGGCAGCGCAGGAGGCCCATTGCCAGCTCGTCTCCTCGTGACGTCACACGAAAACGCCACAAAAAATGGGCGAGGGTGCAGAGAGGAGAACAGCATTTTCGAATTGCTTTTTCTACAAAATAAATTCGCGTAAACGCGCTCAGAGTGGTCGAAACATGGCCTATGGCCTCCGGACTACAATTTGCGCTAGTAATCCGCCTCTTTCATTGCGGTGTGCTGCCACCTAGCGTGCCTAGCGGAAGTTGAAGCTGTAGGGTTTGCCGGCGTTTCCTCCGGCTGCGTTCTCGTTGTATGCACGGCAATCCCACATTACGGCGAGGAGCAGCCGAAGTTTTTCTTCTGTGTTGGTGTTATAACGCCTTAAGACGACAGCCCCTGGTCATCACATAATACCAGGCGGCTTCTTATCACTGAATGAGGGCTGGCAGAGAAATCTCGGACAGATCCGTGTACCGTCCGAGTAGCAGAGCGAGCAGTACTTGGAGTCGTCTGGCATGAAGTGCGATCGCCAGCTCAACAAAGGCCGGCAGTTCGCAAAATGCCTTTAAGCGCTGGACACATGTACGATTGGTACACGCGATTCGCATGCGACTGATCGTTACCACTGTCGCCACGACTAGTCGTACGCGTGAATTTGAGACGGCCCGATGCGCGCATGAGATGCGTCGTCGGCGTCGCTCCGCCCACTGTTTTTGCTCCATGGTCAACTACGATGATCGCTGAGCTGAATTTGTAGATTCTGCGCGTTTATTCGCAAGAAATGGATAAAGCAAGCAATCGTGAAGCGTTTTCTGCCTTCGGAAACAGTCCGCGCACATGCCGGCCGCGCCTGCCAGCTCGGCACACTCAGTGGCTCGAACCGGCGCAGACCACGGTAGCAACCGCGCTTGTCGCTGCTCTTCTGAATCAATCTGATCGCTAAAAAGTTCCACATGCGAGAAAGTAGGTGTTAGTGTGGTGAAAAATTGTGCTAGGGATTGTTGTCAGGGCTTATTTTAAAAGCGGCGATCAGATATATCTGCCGCGATGCAAGCCTACGCTGACCGGTTGCCGCGGCGCGCGGTGCGCCGAGCAGCCGAGAGATGGCGATACCTGCGCGGAAGCATCGAAACAGGCTACGCAGATGTCTTGGTCACCGATCGCTCAAACGGCAGTTATAACTTAAATAGAGTTCCACATGCGAGAAAGGGGAGGATAGTGTAGTGAAAAGTTGTGTTGCGGATTGTCATTCGCAGTTGCACAGATAGCAGCGATCAAATATCCGCCAGGATGCTAAGCCTACAGTTCCCATCACCCGAGCCGACGCGAGCGACGCAAGCCGCCGTAGCCGATCGCGTGCGGCCGACGGGAAGCGATAGAAGCCGACACCGTTCCCTTTTCGGCACTCCGAGTTACAGCGGAACGCAGCACAAGTTGTGGGCATTGTTCCGCGCACAACGAGCGCACACAAAAAATCAAACAATGTAAATACAACCACGACCCCTTCCCGCTTGTGCGCAACGCTTGTGCGGGAGCTGTGGGGAATGTTGTCTGCTGCCCCTACTGGACTGCTTAGGGACTTGGCCGCTAGGGGATTGCGCATGCGCAGTGGGGTTGTGAAAGAGGCGGATTCCGCAATGTTTACAAATCACTTCAGTGTCCCTTTAAAAGTCTGGGTGTTTTCCTTCTTTTGACGGGCTCCCGGAGCGATGTTTCGGCCGGTGTCTTGCTAGTTCAGGCACGCGTACATCAACGCCGGTTGCCCCTTCATGCGTGAACGAAGGTAGAGTGGCTTTAAGTTGAGGGGGTAGGGGGGCTAGCCGTGCACGCCCGAGCAGGCTAATGCTCAAAAACGGACACAAGAACACATGGTCCAGCAAACGAGACAGAGAAGCTAAATTGTAACAAGTCGCAAGTGAAGTGCATCAACTTCTCCAAGTAGGCCATTTCCCCCTCTCGGGAAACGCAGCGTACTCACTTCGAAGAGGACGTTGTCTTGCCCAGCCTTATCGTCCCGAGAAGAGATCGCCCCACAGTTGCGTATTTTTTCGAGCACACTGACGCACTCACGCGTCAGTGAGTGACCCATGCAGCACTGCCTGGGCAGGCAGCACTGCCATTTCAGTTTACTTTTACTTTCTCTCATGCTAAGTTGAGCGTGCCAATTACCTAATACGAATCGCACTGACATATTCTGTATGTTTTCGAGGGTATCAACCAGCTCTTTGGTGAAGGGATCCACGAAAACACATGCGTACTCCAAGATTGAGCGAAATGAGTGAAATACGGTTGTTCTTTTCAGTTAGATGGAGGTTCACTGAAATCTCGTCTCAGAAAGCCAAAAACATATGCAGCCGTAACTTTTATGGTGTGAACCTGCCTATTTAACCTCTAACCACTCCCTAAATAAACTCCTAGGTATTTATATTCCTTGGCCGTTGACATTTCGATGACATTTCGATGGCCTAAACGGTTCCCTGCTAATGTCCAGTGAGTCCTTGCACCTTGCCCGTTCACCGAGAACACTCATTACTGTTTGACAAACGATGTTCGTTCATTTAAAACGTAGAAACACGGAGCGGATGAAAAACGCGTCCGCGTCGTTCGGCTCCCTAACGGCTTTTTCTCCCCCCAGGATAAAACCGGTCGGTCTCCTTCCAAACACGTCTGTGCATGAATTCTCGGCGCCCAGGCGCGAGCCGTTCTTCGGCTGTATGCCGTTTGCCGAAAAAATGACGTATAACCAGATACCTTACATAGGCCGGTCTCCTCTTGAACACCGGTTGCAAAATATTCTGTGGCCATTCGCTTGCCGTAATTCGGCCGAGGACAGGTAACCGAATGAAAAACGTATATTCTGGGGCCGTACGTCCGCCGGACGCGCGGTTCACCGTTGAAACAACGAATGCACGGCAGCCGCGCTCCGTCCGGTCTCCTTTCGAACACCAACTGCCGCAAGAATACGCATATTCTGTGGCCGGTCGCTTGCCGTGCTTCGGCCGATTACCGCTTCCCGAAGAAAAAACAGATGCCCTAAGGCCGTACTTCGGCCGTTCTCTTTCTCAACATCGGCAGCCGTAAGAGAACTAAATATCTGGCAGCCGGTTAGCTGCCGCTGTGCGTCCGGACACGGGCGGACGGAAAAATGCCGAAGCGCTGGTTGCCGAATGTTGGCCGTTCAACGCATGATCAGTGGCTGCCTGAACCTGGATGCTGGCCGGACATGCCAGAAAGCGGCCATAGACGGGCCGGTCTTGGGGCGCACTTTCTGTGCCGCCTGGGTGGGTGAGTGAGTGAGTGAGTGAGAGAGTGAGTGAGTGAGTGAGTGAGTGAGTGAGTGAGTGAGTGAGTGAGTGAGTGAGTGAGTGAGTGAGTGAGTGAGTGAGTGAAACAGTTTATTAAAACGAGAGGCCATGATGCCCTCCGGGGGAGTAAGGATGGGGGAAGGGCGAAGATCACAATTCGCACAATGTAAACCGACCACGTCTTGGTGTCCTCTACACAAAAGCCACACCGTTTTGTCGGTAAAGTGCATCAAAAATGCAGTGCACACTGCATACATTGAGCGTCAGTAGATATGGTCACACCTGAAAGTCGGCAAGACCGCTACAGCAATCTGTAGAGGTCGTTTTCTAAAGTGTACTGGGTGATTATTTCGAGATTAGCGTGATCGCCAAGGACATGACTAGTACGCTTCAATTCAGTCCCGGGTGCATTAACTGCAGTTAAAAGCTCATGGGAATTACGAGAAAATACAGGGAAAGGTCGAATTGAGTGGAACAGTTATGTCATGACGACTACAGTGCGGGCCATCCTACTGGTGCTGTCCGCTTATATGTGGGCTTTACGCTGCACTCGCATACACTTTTTTGACGAATACTTCGCCTTCACGCGGGACGGGCTTGAAAGGGGCAAGGTTGCCAACCGGAGTTTTGTGTTCTAAGCGCTTCCTGCTTTGCGTGCACGTGTGCACGCGTGTGTGCGCATGTCCATCTTCCCCCCGAGACTCACCCCACGTTCACCACCTGTCTTGCGCGGCACAAGAACATTTAATCCAGTAATAAAGGTGTTGGTAGGTTAAACCAACCGAAAACATACCAAGCTATCCTTATTTTCATAAAGCATGAGTACCGTTGACCTAAGAGAATATGCCGCAATAAAAAATACAGCTCTTGGCGAAAAAAGAGAGAATCACTGGTGCTCGAACGAGGCCACTAGCGTGCAAACCTACGACTATTTCCTACGTACTGCGGACGGACAATGAACGCCCTTTAGCAGTTTCACAAGATAACAGGATGAGTGTTCCAAACAAGCCGGTAGATGGCATGGTAGGAAAACATTTTAGTTACAGCTTTCCAAACTTTAATAAACTACTTTTTGTTTCTGTTTAACTGTGCAGTAGAGGCTTGCTGTAAGTAATTTCAGTGTTTGTTCTAAAGAAACCCTAATGGGGCGCTTCTAAATTAGGGGTTAAATCCTGCCCTTTTACAAATATTTCAATGTGCATTAAACCAGTTGATATATTAACACATCTAGGCACAACCAGCTACAGGAACAAATATTTTTTCGCAACCACGTACTGGAGCTCCACTTTCAACACCAAATGGTGTGAATCTCGATTCGAGTGCAAATGCCCATTTTTACGGGGCTCTCGGTATGTGTTTTATTTTAATATTACTACTGCCGAAAATCCACAGAAGTTACTGCTAGTCTTAAAACATGGAAGGTGCGTTGAATTCTTAGATATTTTTATACTCACCAGCACAATGACTTAGCCCCTACGCACCAGCCCAATTCAATACCAGCCTTTCCAGCATGAAACAACTATTCATAATTGCTTAGCACGATGCCATCCAGTTAAAATAACACGAACTAGTCTCGTCCAGTTTTCGATAAAAATGAACGGCTCAAAGCTGGCTATAATGGTCCCATAATGGTGATGCTCTCAAGAAGAAGAAGACCACGGGATAATACAACCACCACCATCTACCAACATGTCCTGCCGCTCGGCAAATATCGGCCAAGTAATGGACGCCCCTGCAAGTAACACGGTCAGGTGTGTTGGCTTGGCATAGAGTGCTAGAAATTTCCTCTTCCCTAACTTGATATTCTGCGAACCAAAAAAAAACACCAACCACGCAACAAGTGTTTTCGTTTTGAGTGACTCAATATTTTCGAAAATTTCTTCCTCTGCCAACTTTTAAAGTGACTGCTGTTTGAAAACTCTCCGTTAGCTGGACCCTGGTAAAGAATTCGTGACGTCCAGTACCCTTTCCTGTTCCCCTACATGTGAGAAATACTATAGTCCAGCACACTACCATCCAACAAATGAAATGCTGAACGAACTTTATTTGGAAACAGCGGTACCATTTTTATGGAAACGATCTCTCTCTACAGGCAAGAGTAGATCTAGATGAACAGTCGTTTAATTGAATATCTCGTTTGCAGGTCTTCAAGAAAGAACAATGCAAACTTAAAAACTTGAAAATCAACTTACAATATGAAACAAATGCACTTAGTATTTGCTGCAGCAAACAGCACAAGACACTGTCATCACACTAATGCGGTATTCCTTCAAAATGGGCAACAAAAGCAGATGCACTATATCTATGAAAATACATGCTGTTTTCATTGTTTCAGACACAAATCAGGCAAACCCAAAACAGGCAAACCCAAACTGATTATGGCTGTCAACAGTTACAGCCTGATAAAAATTTACTGCATTCTAATCGGCGTCTTCTTTTTTCATGGCCTTCCAAAGATCAGCTAGGAATACAAGACATAAAGGCCATCCGAGTGTAGCCTCCGGCATGTTCAATGTTTTCACAGGCCTCTGAAATCAGCACTAAAATGCGGGCACATAAAATTAAAATTGCAGGGCTAAAGTAAGTGCATGAGTAATATTATGTGCTTACAACAGAGAAATCGATTACAGTTTCGAGATATTAAACAGGCATAAAAAATGATAGAATATGAAAGCGTGGAGTTTAAAGTAAAGTTTATGCAGTGGGAAATTTTGATCCATTGCACACACTTTATAAAACGTTTCAGTGCGAAAAAAGGTAAACAGCGCACAAAACATTTTCAGCACAAGTGCTCACCCAGCAGGTGCTACACCTAAAAATTTGGAGAGCCACATTATATCCACTCACGCAAAAGTTGTGCCTGGAAAATAGCACCTCAAAGTGGCCCCAACACACCATTGCTAGTACTACAAGAAAAGTGTGGATTAATATACGCAAGATTGGGAATGTCCTATTTTCCCTAAAGACTACCATTTCGGGGTTTTGCATGCACAAAGTACAGCTGAGCTCCCCAAGCTTTTCTTTTCGACAACCTGGGGGTCTTTACTTGCCGGAAATTCCGGCTCAAGAGCATTGTCGCTTTTAGACATCATGAGAAACAGAAACGATCAGCGCAGCGGGGATCAAATCCACGTCCTTGGCGTCAGCAGCACAACGCCTTCCTCTCAGCCACCGCGGCGAGTGCTAGTCCTAAATTAACCTGAAGCATTTCCTTATAAAGCATTACAATCCTGCTGTCTAGCCTCAAGAATTAGCTCATGCCTCTGTGGTGCTGGCTGAGAATGCGTTCATGGCTGTCCGGAGTTTGAAGCAGACAACAGGTGGAAATTCCGGCACCATGCTGACGTCATCCAGAATTGCTGCAATAGCTGTTTGTGCTGAATGAAGCGTTCAGTTTTAAAAGCAGTTGGACAACTTTATTAAAAGTTAATGTTTAAATTGAACTGATATATGTTGTGCACTGTAAATATGCACACACGGGTATCAGTGGAAAAAGTAATAGAGAGCCAGCTCCCCATGACCACGCGACATTGTTTTGAGGTACACAATGGCAGTGACCTTTCGCTGCATGTAACTGGTAGAACAGCGCTAAATATACGGGCACTCATCATGACTTGTTGCGAAGTCATTTCGGCAACTAGTATTTGGTAACCTTGAGCTTTAAACAAGAGTAACTGTTTACAGAAGAACATTTAACATTAAGCAGCAAGATAGCAATTCTTTACATGAGAACAACGAATAACGGCCCCTGACAGCTTTAGACAGCATAGATAGCCTAAGGTCTGTGACAAGTGCAGCAGTTACAACTTCTATGCTTCGTTTCTTCGGCACCTCACTCAAGGATTAATAGAGAGTGATTCTATTGGTGATGGTTCGCCGGCAGATGTGGCAGTCTTGAAGCGCTCGCGCGCACGTGTCGCACGCTCCGTGGCCGCACATGAAGATGATGTTGCGCGGCCTCTCCATGCAGATGCCGCAGCTGTGGGCTTCTTCCATCTCACGGAGCTTTGATTCGAGTTCCTTCTGTGCACCCGAGTCTCCCTTTGCGTAGCTCAACACCTTCTCCTCTGTGTAAACGGTGAATTAGAAATTTGGGGAGTGCGAGACAGTTAGCAAAGTAGAAGCCCTCCAGGAAACAAGGAGCCATTTGTCCCTGAGCATGCACAATTTTTAGGCCAGAGAATATTTGTAGAAATTTCAAAGTTGAAATTAAAAATAGTGGAGAAGAAGCCTTTCGTGTAGTCAATCTGCGCACGTGCACTTGCAAGTATGATTGCACTAACATCTACACGGCCGTTCCTATAAACGCTATCCATATATACATTTTATGCACTGGTAGTGTTTACTAATGCACCCGACTTTTGTACAGGTTTCTCGAGAGTGTCAGTAAAAATGTCTACCCTCTAAACATCTTACACAATTGATATTAGCAAATGCATAGAGATAACGCTTCGATTTCTTTTGTATGCATAACAAGGAGCCGGTATTAGGTTTCCTCTGCATATTTGTTTGTCTAACAATGAATTAAAATATGAAGTAGCCTTTGCTTCAAGCAAAACATATTATAACGACCACGTAAAACATATGCAGGCTTTGTTAAATAATCTACCTCCCACCATAAGGATAAGCTACCTACCACCATAAGGATAAGCTGTCGGCGCCAGCAACAGTTAGAGTGAATACAACGCGTTTAGAAAAGGAATGTGCAAGTGCGTGTCTCTGTCTGCATCAAGATAGCGACTCACATAAATATGTCGCCAAGATTAAGCCTAAAACTACTGCTGGAGCGCCAATATTGCCGTTGGACAAGTGTTTTGGAGCCAGGCTAAAAGAATATAAAATAATGTAAGAAACGTGTTATTATTCACCGCCAACCGTTCATACACTACCTTTGTAATTACTGGTTTCGTCCCAATGTTTATATTCGGCTGAAATAAGCACACACACAAAGGTACCAGAAGACGCATTTCTGCTTGACAGTGACCAATGTATGACAAACATTGGTGTATTCTCGCATGCACGGTTTGAAAGCTACAGCATGACTAGCAGCAAGCTAGAGCAAGCTCGTCAGTCTAGTGCCATCCCAGATATTTGCAAACGAAGTTGACGAAAGTAGGTGGTGCCAGTGCACACTTTCCGGAAGCCTCTTATGTTTCCCTTTCATGATGAACGAGGGATGACCCGTTCTAAGAGATATCGACTATCTGGCCACCGAATATGTACCCAGAGCTTTTCGGGCAATGTATGCCACTGCGTTGTGGCTGTTTATGCATTGGGAAGGCCGGGCGTTTGTTTGACAAACCTGCAGGTGAGGTTTACGACACTTCTGATGCAGCATTGGTAAATTGCTGGGCGTACCTCTAGAGCCTCTCTGAGTTCTTACACTCTTGAAACGCAGAAGGACGTCCTTTGTAGAAGAAGCTTCCTGAAGCCTTCACCTTTCAACATGAAACAGTACGCACCTTAAACTAACACTATTCTTGGTTTCTTTATGTTTAATTTTAAAAATCCACTTTCTAAAATCTAATCCAAACTAAAATCCAATCCAATCCAAAAAATCCAACCACTGTCCCGTCTTCCGATTTCTCACAATGCGACATGCTGGAAAAGTGTACCTGATATTCTATTAACAGAGGAGCTGTTTAAGCTTGAGCTCTGACCATGCCAAACGTTAAGGACAGGAAAATGTTAGGCGGAAAAGCGTTAGGGAAAGTGTCCAGGAGGCAAAGAACCCACGAGCAGGGGTTGGGGGTGCGCGCCTCAAGAAAAAGCGCTTCCCGTCTTCGGAAAACAACATTGGTCCCTGGCGTTATGAAACCGACGTCCATCCGATTGCGCTATCATCGCATTCGGGGAGCTCAAAATTTCCTTTGGGTTCGTGCACGGGCTTTGGCTTCGGACTTTTCCTGTATTGAAGCGTACTTTGACTTCGGACTTTGGCACTTTGGGGTGGATTGTGGACCTTTATTTAACTCAGTTTGCATAGAGAAAGCTCCGCTTTGTAACCATCTTGCTCTTAAGAAAGGGGCAGACCTAAAAAAGCAAAGTTAAAGCTAGTGACGTCCACCACCTCCACTGCTTCCTCAGTCTACGCATCTCAATTGCGAAGGTGGCCGAATATTTTTGCGGTCACGGCCAGCGATTTGATATTATTCAGTATTGCAGGTGTCAATTCTGAATTGAACTCAAACACCCATATCCGGACAGCGTCCCAAACGTTATGTTAGAAAGGCTATGTACCATCTAATAGCCAAAGGCATTCAGTGCAAGTGCCATTTTCTTTGCATCTACAGATAGTAATTCCAGCAGTTGTCCGCTTCCGCCATCTAAATTCTTATTGCGGTCATTATTATTCTTACTTTTAGTCTTCCATGGGGCTTGCTGCTTGTCATTTATGGCAGGGTTCACATCACAAAGACATCTTCAAGACGTCTGGCCAGGACCTCTTATTTGTAGTTCACATTGAAGCTCAATCCTCTCCGTATTTTCAAATTCCAAGAGTCCGCCCCCTTTCTTCTTCACAAAAAATGATAGTCACTCATGAACCAAGGCGGTTATGTTACATGATACAAATTTCTTAATACCAAATTTTCCAACTGTTGTGGTTTTTTTTTAAGTTTGTTATCCGGGCTTCGTAGTTCGTTATGGTAAACTTTAAAGGTACGTTTGAAGCCCTAGTCTGCTTACCGATGGCAACCTTGGCCGTTATTTTTACTCCGCAACTCAGGCAGCACTTCATTCGCTTGCAGCATTCTTCGCAGTAGAGCTTGTGGCCGCAGGGATCGAATCGCACATTGGCAGGACATTCGTCGCAGATCTTGCACGCCACCCCTCTTATTACCGGCTGTTCATCATCTGGTACCGTGGAACTCACAGTGGTCGCTTCACTGCAAAAAAATAATCCTGCTTTTCATGACATTGCTCAGAACCTTTTTTGTATTGGTTAGACTCAGACGGGCACAAACATGAAAACGTATCCTCCAACACATGCCAGGCAATTTGCGCACAAGTCGACCTCAGGAATCATGTTCCCACTCCAGATGCAAGGCAAAAGCGTAGCCTCGTTCTATAGTCTACTGGCTCTCCGCTGTTTCTCTTGTGTACCGATACAAGGATCCTGATTGCGGCCACCAGAAGGAACGTCAGTATCTCTTATGAGGAGTGGAGCGCGATACCATGGAGTATTCGTGCCTCAGTAACGTTAAGTTTAGGTCAATTATGATGATAACTAAGCATGGTACAAATATGTAAAATTATCGTCGCTTAGAGCCAAGCCTACATAATTATCTACGCAAAAAAATGAGTACTAATCGCATCAGCGAACTGAGTGCCTTTACTAGAGTGTAAAGGCGGGCTAGTTGGTTCATACTGATTTTCATACGGTTCGTACGGCTCACAGGATTTTGGTTCCGTTCAATTTCTTTGCGCTGTTTTTTGCCATCCGAATGCCTTTCCTGCGCGAATTGCGCAAATTTGGTGCCGTAACACAAATGAAAAAATGCTTCAGCAGGGTTTTTTGGCACGGGCAGCATGCTTGCTCAACACGTCAAGGCTTGCCATGTACACCGCAGTTCGAGAAATGCAGTATCTTACGAAGATACAAGGGCCAGCGCACTCGCGAAAGCGTTTGCGATACACAAGAGAGGAACCTCGTGTGTAAGCACCCCTTCACTGGCGCTCCTGGAAAAATCAATATACTTATCATGAATGCGTCTTCCATTGAATGTAACATTCCCTCTGTTTGCAAATAACCTAATTTGTTCACTGATCATGCGCAGGGCTACTCTTTGATGACATTTCGCCTATATATTCCGTTCTTTGTTTTCAAATAAACAGTTGTTAGTCAGCGCTTGTGTCGTCTTTCCTTCCCTTTGTCCCGTGCATCGCGCTATTTCGTTAGAAGAAAAAAATGCTTTTATTGGACTTATGTCTCCTTGCAAAGATATAGCTGCCGTGCAGCTCTTCACATTAGCATAAATTTCCAAAAGAAATAGGCCACGGTTTACGACACTTGAAGGCAGACACATTCCTCGAACCTTTTTCAGGTACCCGAGCTTATAATAGTTTCGTACACGGTTCGGGCTTGATTATAAAAATGCAGAGCAGGCATTCATAAAACAAAATGCTGCATCATGTCACAGGCAGGTATGTACCGTATTCGCGTCGCATTAGGCTTTATTTTGTGCAATATCAAATGGCGACACTTCCCAGTTCTCTTTCACTGCCACCTACACATTTGTAAAATGTCGGAAAAGAAGAGGAATGCATGGCTGTTGCTGATGTTTTGTCCTCATAAAAAGCTTGTTACAGACTCAGAGATCATAGTTGTGTCAATAGCGATTCACCTTTGTTACTTGATCTTCAGGATATGTTTACTTCTTTTAAAACGTAGATGAAGGGGGCCGCTATGACAAAGGACTTGCTTCATTAACCTATTTTGCACTATCTACCTGTATAGATAAAGTGTGCCAATTTAGCCCTGACGGCGGTGACGTAACCGAACAATGGTGCATGTGTTACCAAGTTTTTGTCTTCCAGATGAGAAGTAGCTCCACTTCCGCTGCGCTTTCAGCAATCTTAAGAGTTGAAAGTCCTTTTTTGTTCGTGCGGTGAAGGTCACCCCCTCGGTTGGCCAGAAAGCAAGCCAACGCTAGCCTCGTGTCAGCCCCCCGCTGGCCGCTTTCAAGAAGGCTCTGCATGACCTGCGAGAAACACAACAGCATTTTTTTACAAATAAAATTGCAAACCTACTGCGTTATTCAAACCAAGTCATAGGTTATTCCATTCCTCGATGGCGGATTGCGAGCGGCGGAGGGCGACACAAAATTTCGAAACAGGTACAAACAAACAAGGTAAGTCATCATATTGAAATATAAGCCCACAAACTTGTGATCTTGTCTTTCTGGTTTTGTACACATTCACAGACTACTGGCCTCGCCTTGAAGAGCGGGACGAAACTACGCAGATGTCATGTTTTGACGTGGCCACCGTACGGCAGAATGTAACTATATATTCGCGACGAACCCGCCACCAAGAGAGAGTGGCAAAGGAGAGTAGGCGCGCAAGTACGTAAAACAAAAATAAAGAGAGGGCGGTGCGATCGTAAACATCACCGACACTGATCGCACAGCCGTACATTTGTGAAGAACTTTTTGAGTTAAGGTAAGGGAGGACTCGTGCAAGAGCAAGAAGTATGTAACCACTCATACCTACAAACCGACACATCCATGCTGCGTGATACTGAGCACCGCGCACATTAACGATGTGTGGAGCGTGGGGAGCTTTTGCTTATACACAAAAATACATAGAACACTAGCAATAAACAGCTTCGCTGTAAAATATCGTGCTTTCTATCATTGAATGACCCTGTAAAGAGTATTACGTTATAGTTGTAACACAGGCATTTAGTATCCCCAGGGGAACGCAACGAGTACTAGGAAAATATAAGCTTTAGCACAAAACGAAATGGTGGGGCGTCGCCAACCCCATTGAGGAGCTAGTGTGCAAACTCGGCAGTAATCCTCTGTAACAAAATTATTTTATGATGGAGTTTAAGCAGTAGAAGAAGTTTTCGTTTTATTTACGTCGGCATATTAAATCAAAGAGCACTAAAATTTGCATATTATGCTGAACGACCCAAATAGACAAAGTGTATCAAGAATTATGGATGTTGCAGTGGGGCATCTACTGGCTCAAATTAAGGAAGAAGGAGTTAAAGAAGTAATTTGTTGCAATTCATACACAATATCGGTGACGCAAAAAGTAGTGTGTCTACCAAGGCATGCGAACAGAAATCGTTGGAGGACAAATACTCAGTAACGTGACGAGTTAAAACATTGTGGACCTAAGGAGGCATTATGAGAAAATGGTGCAGATGTGCTTTGTAGTCCCAAGACACTTTCATCCTGTATCTCAGATCCAACCTGTTAATGGTAGAATTATGATCCCAACACGACAGCAGCCACTGCAGCTGACTTACTTTTGAGTCATTGTACACACGAGTGGGTACAACCAGGAGAAAACTCTTGCAAGATCTCAATGCAACCGAAACTCTTAAGGCAAAGTAAGAAAGGTAGGAAAAGACACTGGGCAATTAGTGTTACACAACTATAAAACAATTAGACATATTAGCAAGCGAGGGAATAAAGACAAGCACCAAAATCTCAGTCTAATGGAAGGCTGCCTCAGATATTGTTTTGATAGAAGTGTGAGGAACTGTTCAAACTTTGTATGACCATCTCTCCTCACATTGTGTGATATTCGATTCCTGATTGGTTCTGGCCATTTTTCGTTGCACAGGAAGTACAAGGACGACCATGCTATGTGAATATGGTACATCGTCAACCCTTACAGCTCCACACAATTTCTAACTGGCCTGTTGCTATGGAAGAATGAGTTGTTTTTACGAAAAATGATGCTAAAAAGAAAGGTGCATATCATGAACAGAAAATAAGGGTCTGTGAAAACACAGACATCAGAATCGTCTCTCACCGAGAAGACAATCATCAGTCCAACTACCGTAACGCTTGGAATATATTGGAAGAAAATCATCCCCAAATTCACCAAATTGCGACTTGAAACTGTGGAAAGCTAATCAGTGTCGTAGCAAGAAATATTTTCGGGGTGTGCTGAAGCTTGTAATCACTGGCGTCGCACGCCTGCAAAAAATCCTGCGCTTCCGCCGCGATGCTTTTGCCTAGGGATCTGTGTTGCTGAGACGACACTGCACTGGTTACGTCGGGCTCCACGAGATGGCAGATTTAGTCCCCGCTGGCGCCCGATGATGCACAGCACGTAACAGCGAGCTCTACAATGTTCCAAACTGTGCCCAACTGAACGCGAATAGAGTGTTAGCACGCCGTATGCTCAGTGTTTTACGTGCGTAACGTGTTGGCCGGGCTCCTCTGGGACCTTGCGCATTCGTTTCGGCAGGGGGGATTACTTCTACAGCCAGCTCTGGCCATGCCCACGCACTCGTTACGGTGGGGTGCGCCCTCCTAGCCGTGCCTTCGCGCGCACTGGCAGTCGGGTCCCGGTCAACACGCTAACCCCGGAACAGACAGAGCTTACGGAATGCTAAAACTCGCATTCAGTATGTTTCGTGTGGTACGTATGTATCGGGACCCGTCTGGGAACTTGTGCATTCGTCCCGGTAGGGTGGATTAGTTCCGCGGGCCGGCTCTCGCCATACCCAGAAATTCGTTACGGTGGGGTGCGTTCTCCCCGCCGTGCCTGCGCGCGCAGGCGCCGTCGGGTCGGTAGCTACGGAAGAGGCGGATCATACGGAGTGCTAAAATTTATACCTCGACTCCTAATACCGTTATGTGCAGCACACTACGATCTACCTAACGCCAGACCCGGTTCAAATCGTCGAACGACTAGTTAGAGCGGAAAAAACTTAAGAACCTACGTATGCGTGCAACTGCTTTGTGATGGACCGAGTTGCGTGCATGTGTAACTGAAAGGCGATTTCCACTCAAGGTTTGCCACCTGTTCAGGGACTAAAAACAAAAATATGGTCGTAGAAACGTTTACCACGCGGAAGCCAAATTTAAGTCATTTGTTCAGAGGTAACTTGCGATTTGTAAGTGCTTGTGCCGGCTGGCCAGCGCGAGCACGGCACGGCTCGGGACACGGCCTCGCATGCACTAGATGCTACGCAACCGTCGTAACTGAATCGGCCTAAGCGTGAAACATTTCTTCAAAAGCATATTTGGTTATTGTACTAAACCACACATTAGACAGCATTTGTGGCGACATCCATGGTGGAAGGCAACTGCACCAGCGTCCCCTTTTTGGGCGTCGTGTCGCTTTCGGTTTCAACCGTGGTTTCATTCTCCGAGGATGCGAAGTGCTCGCGGGAAAATAGAGCGCCACCACATAAGTGGCATCAACAAATCATATATTTCTTCATGCCACTGTCGTGAATCGGGTTAAAACGCGGCTGACAATGCACGCTGGTGTGTATTTTCCTGCGAGATGGGGGCGAAAAGCACATGCGGAGGATTAGCTGGCGCTGTCATTCCGTTTTTCAGTGTTGTCAAGCAGAGAAATCGCCCGCTAAACTGTTCAGTGAATACCGTCTATACGCCGCTGGCAAAGAAAAACCAAACCGAAAGAGAGCCTAGGGGCAAACATCATTTCATATTCATTTTGTTATGCAATTTTCTTTTGATTTGACATATTAGTATACCAGCGCAGAGTGTGAACAGCGCGGACGAAAAAAAGGCCAAAATGCGCAGTGGTTAGAGGGGCGAATGCACCGCTTAGAAAATTCCAGGGGGTGTTCTGACACGGAAACGCCCCCGGGCTGAGCCTATGCAGGTAACGCAAATATTTATAAGATGGAGTCCTTGACAGTATTTCTCAACATTCGCCGAATAATGCTTCCTTCGCTTTCTTAGAAACAGCCGAATAGACACCCTCATTTCTATCGCATTTCTTATACCCAGAATTGTGAGAAGTGCTACAGTGCCCTGCAATCGCTAAAGCAGCCTCAATCGTAGTTTTGCAAGCCCCAAACTAGAAGGCATTTCCCCACACAATACCAGAAATTTGTGATGCAACTCAGCAATTTCGCAATTTTTAAGGCCATAACTCCAACCAAAATGAACGGTTTGCTGTTACACTTTCCCACGTTTTCACCATTTTCTTGAGCATGAAACAGTTGCTACCGCATATTGTCGTCTGCTCACCTCTAGAATAGCGTTGTCAAATAAAAATAAAGTTTTTAGCATTTAAAAGTCTCTACTAAAATGTGTCTGTCAGGGACCATGGCAGAGCTTTCAAGAAAAGAAAATGTTCATGGCAGAGCTTTTAGTAAAAGAAAAAAGGGTACAAAGGGGAAAACGTTGTCCTTGTGTTTATATAATTTTTGTGTTGGTTTAGTCATAATAATTATTAAAAGAGCAGTTGAAATTGCCGCGAAACGTGACGAATGACACCATGGAAGAATCGCCATTCCTTACCGTGCAAATGTACACTGAATGCAAAGGCGTATAAAATAATCACCACAAGTTTGACTTACACCTCATTTGCTTTGCACCTCAACCACCAGCCCCCAAACAGTAGTTTTCCCTAGGCCGCCCAGCTTTCATAAATACTCTTGTTGCATGAATACGAGTCTACGTATGTTTTCGCGTAAAACCGAGTTTTTAACCATAAGAATTTCTCGGACCTCGAAGAGAATTATTTAATAAATATGTTTGGAGGTAGCACTGTGTTGGGCTTGCTCATGGCGTATCATTTTGAAGCAAGCAATTGATTAGAAGAGACGGCTTCAAGATCTAAGCTAGAAAATAGCTGCGGCTTACTTACCCCGACTACGCCGGGTTGTGCAAGCGAACACATGCGAGCACTCACTACCGTTGTTTTGTCAGTTTGTGAGGACGTCATCGAAGTGGAAGGCGATGTGTCCATTCCCGCCTCAGAGATTGTCGCTCTCCTCTTTCTGTATCCTTCTGCCGACGCTTAGATTGTCGAAGCTCCCGCAATCCGCTCATTTCAGCCTGGTGCTTTGCGCTCTAATACTCACGTTGCCGCTTTAACTTATTAGCAAGTTTAGCGACATATGATGGATAGTCCGACGCAACTTGCCAGTTTCGGCAGTGGGACCACGCAGACAACTTCGGCACACATTGACAGCTGGTGCAGCGTCCTCGTACCCTACTTCGATCGCACAACGGCTGAAGCACTGAACCGGCTATAGCAAAAACTGTGAGCAGCAGAGGGGCTCCGCCACCTACAATTCAAGCTATCGGTGAGTCACGTGGTTATTTACATGGACACAGGTGGCCATGCGACAGTCGGTGCAGGAGAGGCGTGCGGCTGCAGCTGCGATGGGTCACGTGGTACCACTTCTTCACTTCAATGTCCCCCTGTCACCCACTGCGAAACTCGCTCGACTAGGCTAGTAAAGATTACGCTCCAAAAAACAGGGGTCAGCAACCTTTCGAGTTGGAATGCCCAGTTAAATGAAGCCGACATGGCGTGGTCCGGATGGCAAATCGGGTTGGGGGCAGAGAGGTGCTTTAAAAGCAACGAGAACAAATTAATCATCTTGACAATATTATTTAACAATAACCGACAATATTCTGCCTAAGTGTGAAGATGGGTGACAATGCCAACTTGAAGTGATCAAGATTCTGTTCTTGTCTCCCGTGTAACCCCATTTGTAATCAAAACTGGCGGGTTGGCCTTCAGAGAGCAAGTGACAGAGGGAGGGCCGTGGGTTTGGACGGCATGCTAGGGGCCGCATAATATGGCCTTGCAAGACACATTCGGCCTGCGGGATGCAAGTTGCCCACCCCTGCTCTCACAGAAACAATATTTTTTTATATTGGGTGAGTCTACTTCTCACTCTCGTACCGTGCTTAATTTGTAGCATATCGCCAAAGCCTTTAAGTATATGTATTTTCACCGAACCTTAATTAAGAATAAATAGTGCAAAGATACTGTGAAACTTGTTAAGGTTTACCCCTTGTGTAGCCCAACGTACATGGATGCCGTTTGTCATCTTTCGCTGTGTTCTGTTTGCTCAGCAGTTCTGAGCTATTCTGATACAACCCTGGGCGCACAACTAAATGAAGACACTCCCTACGTCTGTCTTAGTCTCAGCAAGACTGACCCAAATATTTCTAGGTATTTCAAAAAACTCTGAAGTAAGTTTCTGCCACAGGTGATGCAACTTACTGCAGTGACGGCCGGAGAGTTGGATGCGCTCAAAGACTGGGGCTGCACTTCGGACCGTCTCAACAAGCTCATGTGCATGGCAGTGTCGCCGTCGTTATCAGGCTTGTTGATGTCTGCACCTGCCTGAACCAGCAGCTCCGCGATGTCACAGAACCCCTTGTATACTGCAAGGAGCAGGGGCGTCTGCTGCTCGGTGTTTTCAAGGTCGACCGTGCAGTTGCGCTACAGAAAGGGATGAATAGAAAACCATACAAATGGTCTTCTACTTGAAGGGACACGTCCTTTTCTTAGGTTTCCAACCACGGGGGCTTTGCTAGTGCATGCACTTGCATTACTCCGACACGATATAGTTTCGGCCGCATACAGTCCTTACTGATACTAATACTGTCATTCCATCTAGCATGGTACCAAAACCCTAATCAGTGCACTGCAATTGCGTTACTGCAATGCATTTGAATGAAATTAACACCTAAGTGCTGCTTCCAGAAATCTTGCGGCAGACAAAAGCGATATGCCTTGTACGCTTAATTAGATAGTAGTTGTCATAGCAGACATGAGTTCAGACGGTCGCTTTGTCATGTTAGAACGCTTAGGCAGCACAAGAAATTTCTGTGGAGGACAAAAAATGTTCATTTCGGCAGGTTCACCAATTGGGTTACTCCACCAATTCAAAGAGCAGACAACAAACAAAAAATAGCTTGAAACAACACAAACTATGAATGCAGCTACCAGATGTCTACATTGTAGCTAGCCATGAAAACCAGAGGTGAAGTTCCTTGAAGCTAATTGATTTTGAACCAATTTACCTACGGCTCTGGAGGAATCTGACATTGTTAAGAAGCTTAACGTATACTTCTCACAGCAGACATGTAAGTACGTTACAACCACACTGCTTAAATTTGCATTAATAACACATCCGGACATTTTATCAAAGCAAGAAATGCTGTAAAATTTGGTCAAATTGGATTTTCCGGTAGTGAAAACAATTTTATCATATCTAGTTTCTTTTGAGCCATCACTGGTGGTACACATTATTTGCGGCATCAAACAAAATCACGTCGTCTCTTGTATGGCTTACTACAGCACATGCTTGACTTGATATGGTGATGCATTGCGCAATTTTTTACGTACGACGGCACCTTCTCTGGAGAACCTCAATAGGCGCTATAAGTATACTGTTCAAAAAAGAATTCTGGGTACTCTACGTGTAAGCTAATTGCGGCGCACCAAATGAAAATTTCTGATAGCCTCTACAGTAATTACAGTGTTCTGCAAACTCTACTATACCTGATTGAGCAAGGTCTTCACAACAAGGTGATGTCCGTTTAAAGCAGCAATATGCAACGGCCCGTAGCCGTCTGTTTTCTTCACGTTCACGAGATCTGGCTTTTTTGAGAGTATACGCTCCACCGCACTATCCAGAAGAATGGGAAACAAAGACATCAGTAAACTAATATATTTTGCTTGCGTCCCCAAAACATAGTTTTGAAGTTTAATACCAATATGCACAAAAGAAACCATGGAACAATTTGTTCTAAGCCCAAATATTAAAAAACTCAAGAACACAGTTGGTTCTTTTTACTGTGCTTCCACCTATGTCTATCGTACCAATTAGTACTACAAACGTGATGAATTGTGTATGTATACATTTATCTTCGATTAAAATTTGTTCGCGTCATTCTAAGGCTGCTCCAAAATAACTTCTTTTCGGGTCCTTTGAAGGCACAAATTACTACTCGCACATGTCAATGTTAAGGTACACCTTGAGTACAATTCATTGCTTTATTGATCCCTCAAATGTCCTTTTAGGGGTGGGCAAAAACTTGGCAGTGAAAATACATGGTAAATTGAAAGCAATAATGGTTCGTCGCTACCTGCTGCAATCCCCTGAGTGCACGGTCGAATAAACCAATCTGTGGCGTCTACATAAAAAACACACTGTTACATAATAAATAACTTCTCCATAAATCACTCACGCATTCCGAGAATTATAGGAAAATGAAGAGGCCACATGTGCTCACATGTGCGCGCCCCATCATTGCGTGTTTCATTTTGCACAACAGGTAATTGATTGGAACAAGCGCACCCAGCCTGACGAACCAACCACCCAAATATTTTTCTGCTTATGCATGGGGCATATGCTTGACCTCCAAAATTCCTCCAAGCCCATAAATGTGCTTAAGTACTTCGTAGGCTAAACCTGTAAATAGGTATCCCCGCCTCCTTTACTGCAACATCTCCTTTTCGATGTCTTTCTTCGCATTTCGTTCTGTGTTATTTACTGAAATTTACTTCGAGGAATAGCTTTTCTTCTATTCGTGTGTTATCACGTTCAGGTGTTACACAGCTCGTGCTATGCTACAAATTTTTATGCTCCCATTCATGGTTTTGTGAATCATTGGGGCTACCACATCAGCTCCTCAAAGTCCCCGATTCTTGGCCAATTCTTCAATGGGAACATTCCAACGCTTTTACAAAGCAATAATAGTGCATGGGAATGGTAATGTGGAAAGCTGGGTTCAGAACCGACGGGTTTACACATGTGTTCTTAATTTTAATTTCCCAAAAGCCGGCATTTTCTTGACCAGACGACGGCAACAACGGTTTTTCGTGGAATTAGGAACGTAAGGCTTCCACCTTAAAAAGGTCCGGGAGCCAAATCCTGGTTCTGCATTCCCAGTTCCAGGCAACACTTCAAGGTGCCAAATTTTCAAGAATCCAGCTGGAAGCTAACGTCGGTGAAGCACAAATACCTCAGGTGCGGATACCATCTCAGCACTTAGTTAAATGCCTAAAAAACAAACGAGGCACGCCTTAATGAACAATTGTAAATTGTTAAGAAATAAGCAGCAAATGCTTTTAAGAAAATAACTGCTCACAAGTTATTTCCTTTTAGAGCAGCCATGTGAAGAACGTTGAAGCCACGCTTGTTCTTGATCGTAAAGTCCGCGCCAGGAAAGTTTAGGAGCATATCTATGGCCTCCAAGCTTTTCTTTCCAACAGCATCGTGGATGGGTGTGTCACCATCCTCATCCTGTAAGGAAGGTTACACTCAATACAATTGCTGAATATGCCTATCAATTAACGCGTCACAAAGACAGTCTTAGTCCTATAAGCAGCCTTAGTTGCAATTCCGGTGGCGTTGGTTTGCGTTATGACTCTCTCTCACAGCAAAAAGGTGCAATCACAGTGAAAGCATTGTGTTTACTCCTTAATTTAAAATTCTAAATCCCTAATTGACAGAACATGCAACAAGCCATGACACAGAAAAATGGTCAGTTACTAAGCTTATTCAGTACGCATCGTGCACAATTTCACCAAAAAACACTTAGCGCATGGGTCGCTCTATAAATAATTTTATGAAGATGGAAAAAAATATTAAAAATTGCAGCCCAACATATTTTGTACTAAACATATTAATCAAAACAGTGCGAGCAAAGATCAAAGAAACAAAATAGCAACCTAAGATAGACCGAAAGCTTACATGACCACTATAAAACGATTCCCGTCATAAACAACACGAATGCTCCGGAAGCAAGTGTACCAAACAAGGAAGCCATGCCATTTCATGGTTCTGTTCATTCCTTAAGTAATGGAAAAACTAATGTACTAGTATTCATGTGGTATTCGTGATGAGTTTTGTTGATACTCACTCTAATTTTTGCTTAGGCAGTGCACATTAAACGAAAACAATATGGTAGTCTGGTAGTCTTTATTTAAAGAGTGGAAAGAAACGGTACACACATTTTTTATCAAACAGTGGTTCCAGAATGTTGACCGATTGGTATCACATAATCACCACAATTTAATAGTATAATAATATTGACGGTGCCTGAGCTTTTTAATAATGTCACTCCTCTTCGCTTGTGAAAAGAATTTCTATAACCACGTTTCTATACAAACCAAGCCGCGCCAGCCGGGCTCATTAACGTGGGAGGAAGTAACTGATTGAAAAGCGGAGCCTCAAGTCCCCACCAATGTTTTTTCTCCTAACTAGTCGTTGAAACGAGTACCACAACCACCCTCCGCAAGAATAAATGTTGTGTCACCTGCTTTCCAGCAACGCGAGATTGAAAAACGAAATGAGGGCCGCAATGTTTTTTTTTTTAAATAAAAGCTACTTTGGAACACCAAGCATAACTCTCCGAGATGGCAAATCGCTTCAACAGATCAATTTTTACAGATATAGAATAAAGTGCCATACACAAATGGTCGTATGGTCCCACAAATAAGTTGGGGTGAATATAGGCCGACCTGCCAATTGTTGGAAGAAAATGGGCTTATGCATTATGCAATGTGTAAATGCAATGTGCAATGTGTAAACGCGCAGCCGGTGTTTACACATTCATGCTCGTAGCGTCGCTAATTGTAAGCTGCCTGCTCCTTAAGTACCTATGGCGTGGCCAACACACTTCGAAATGAAGTGCGGCTGGTGATTGCCTTTTGTACGTTGGCGCTGCACCGCCCCGTGCCGCCGTGCCGGGCCGCCGCTATCGCTTAAGCTTTGCCCGCACACTCAGCTGAGAGACAGACACTTTTCGCTTCTTTCCGTAACATTTAACTCTTCGCAAACCGGGTGTTCTCACGCAAGCTATGGCAGTGCAAAGCAAAAGTTATCTGCGTACACGGCACCGCGAGGTTTTTCTCGCCTGGCTACGTAGTAATGGGCTTTAAAAATTCTATCCAATTACATTAATACAGCGATTTTGAGCTAGCTTTAAGACAAAGGCACAATATTGCGGAACACGCGGCATATTTTGACACGTCAATTCAAAAGGCAGTGAAAGCTATACTCCCCGAAAACGCTTTTGATGTTTTTATTATTGAACTGGCGGACCAGGGAACATCTCCATAAAGCACAAATTTAGAATATGAGTGAACCATAGCTTACATGTATTAAGCGTATGTCTCACACGGGGATTTTGCTTTAAATGCCCCGCTACAAGAAGACTATATGTTTCACGTGTGCAACAGAAAACGCCTTTGATGAAGCGATATGGGCAGACGGTGGAAAACGTTAGATGTGTTTTAGTTAGTATGGCTATTTTTTTCTGCACAAAGAACATCCGCTAACAAGGTTCCCAAGCACGCATTATCACAAGGCGAGCCGAAATGGGTTTCTTCATTTGTCCTTCACATGCGTGCATCCAATTCAGTATGAAGTGAGCTTTTTTATCTATTTACGTATTTAGCACTTCATCGCCAAGGACTGCCTCAGGTTGAGCCTGAATGTGTCATTCCCCTTCTGGACACTGTGGTCTTGACTACTCCTCGTCTCCACACCCTTTGCTCTGTCTTTATCACCGCTTGGAAACGTAAACTGGCATGACGCCTCTTCTCTCTTTGCATTGCTGCTTGCCGAGATCATACACACACAGAAACACCTGCGCGATGAGCTACATATTACAGCTCTTGCGTGCTCAGCTTGACAGGTGTACCGTCGGTGTGTTTTCTCGTGTACCATCCGCAAAGAAATTCAGAGGAAAAGCCGTGGTGCTATCTGGCTATCTGTGGCTTTAGCTGGTGGGACGGTGAGCCACGCTAGCGTTATCGCTGTATACTGATTGCAAACATTAGGCAGCAAGTGCAAGCAAAAAAGCCATTTTCACTAGTTTTTGCAGTCATATAGCCGGGTAAAACACATATCACGATACAGCCTCAAAACAAGCTCCATTAGCTCTTATCCACAAACCTTTATAATGAGATTGGGTAAAAAGGGTTCAAGATGATAATGGCATGAGTGGTAAAAAAGAGAGAAAAAGTTGAGGAAAGGCAGGGTGGGATTGCACCTGAGAAATCTGATGCGCGTTCTGAACTCCTCACAACTCCAAGGTAATCAGCTATGCGCATAGTTTACCATACACAGGAATTATCTGTGTAGCCTACAAATAAAACCAAAATGCCACAGCGAATGCGTAATAAATGCGCCTGTCACCCATTCAAAGGCGTCCTTAACCCATTCCCTTCCTCACCAGTGGAGAGCCTTAGAATTTCACATACTTGTCCTTGCAGGGAGCAGGTGTAATTTTATTTCTGGCAAAGTTAGCAGATATGAAACGTCTTTTGTTATATTTGTTCTTTGCAGCTATTGTCCTGTAAAGCTTAAACCACGCAACATTTAAATCAAAGATATACACTGACAACGAGTTCAGGCTAGGTGCCTGGTACTTTTTGCAACAGAGAACCCATGGGACACTGTGAAAATACTACGAACAATGAAAATATTACAAGTAATCACATTTGCTCAAAGCTATCATTGCCCAGAAAAACCATTGTAGAGTCTGGACTCCTACGTGTCGATAGTGCTACCGTTCACCACATAAAATCGTTACAACGCCCTGATAAGAGAATAATGTATAATTTGCGTATCAAATAAACGAAACAAAATCAAGGAGTAACCCCACCTGAAGATTGACGTCTAGTCGAGATGCGGAACTTGTCAGCACCCGCACGCAATTGACGAACTCCTTGTTCACTGCAACGTGAAGGGCAGTGTGGTTCCTCTTGTTTCGGGAATTGATGTTGGCACCCAAGTTTGTTAGCAAAGTTATGATTCCTGGTTCGTTGCTGAACAAAAGAGAAAGAGTAGGACATACGAGAAAACATTACCTTGTGTGCTCCCTTGTGTAATAGAGGCTGAGAAAAAAAAGCACACAAAAGTCAGATGTTAACGGTAACAATTGTAGATTCCCCATCCCGAAAGTGCTTAGTACAACAGAACTACCCAGCCTACAATGAGCACAGGCCCCTCTCCCTTCCGCAATGCTCCAATTTCGCCACACAAATCCGTACCTCCAGAAGGGGCGTTACTCTGGATACATCTATGCATGGTAGGGAATTTCCTACATTGATCATAATTTATAGTGGCACCCATATTTCCAACGTCCCGCAGCAGCTACAGTTCACGACACAAAGTAGTGTGGGCAAAAAGGCTCCAGCTGCACTGCGGCTGCGAAACGACTCGATTATCTAGCAACAGATCATAATCTCCTCATTAGCATTCTCCACGGCTTTTGAAGTCGTGAAACTGAGTCTACTGGGCCAGTAGACCATGCCCCGTGACATGCCAGAGCGTGAAACACCGTTGGAGTAGCAATGACATCTACGTAAACGGGGAGTTTGCGCCCTCAATGTAGGTGTGCCTACAGATTTGGCTGCATGGTGTGTGTACCTGCAGAGAAAAACGCACATATGGCATGCAGGGGTCACCGAACACATAATACGTCCATGCTGCATTCGTTCACCACATGAAGCAGCGACATAAGCACGTCAAGATCAAGCAGAGTGAAGAACCTTTTTTCCGCAAGATATCAAAATAGGCATGAAGCAAAGCGACTTTCTTCATCAGAGGTGCAAAGTGACTCCATGTGGGCTCAAAGAGCAGAATAAATGGTACGTTGCACGTGTAAGAAAAGTTTCAATAGAAATTGGCTTGAAGCTGTTACTGATATTTATGTTCCCATTTTATTGAATGCCGACGTCATGTCCCTTCATAAAGACATTCACCCAATATTTTCATTTTCAGTGTTACAAACTTGCACAGTTCTTCATTTGCCATTAGCTCCTCTTTTACATAGAGCTGTTATGGTGCATCATGCCCAGCGTACTGTCTTCCACTCTTCGTAGAATGGTCATTCTCATAGAAACTTGTCCAAACCTGCCTTCCCTCTTAACAGCTGTCCCACCTAAAAAAATTGCGATCTTGTTTCTCTCTGCCTCTCACCGTTCACCCTCCCAAACAAATCCTGCTCTCATGCTCTCCTTCCTTCTTTCCAGCTGCTTTTCTCTCAGTCCCTTTCTCCCCTTGAAACATACCCTTGCATAAGGCGTGCCAGGGATGATCATGGTTTTAATAAGGTTGCCAAATGGGCGAGTTGGATAGCATTCATTGTGGTAAGCGCGAACGTAAACAACACACGAAGAAGAGAATAGACGACACAGGGGCTGTCTAGCAACTGAAATTTTGTTGGAAGAACACGTGTTATTTAAGCAACCAAGAAGAGATTAAAAAATATGAAATCATACACGAGTCACACACACATATCACGTAGGCACTTACACACACGACTTGTCTAGGAAACCTATTTCCTCATCTATTAGTGCGATAGATGGGTGGCTCAAGCACGTGTCACCGCTTTTTATAATTCTGTACGCTTCCGCAATTTCCCTCGTGCGCTGGCTTCTGCTTCTCATCACCACGACCGTTTTTTTCAAAGGGGAGCGCAACCGCATTCCAGGCAGCGGCGGGACAGGTGTGAGGACGGCACTCCGTTGAGAGACCCAGCATGTTCTCTCAATCGGACATTTAAGCACCGCCCCGTATGGCCTATACACTGGCCACCGCATGGAAGCAGCGGGATGGAGTACACGACTCTGCAGGTGCATTTCGTGAACTGCTTTTCGTGCTTTATGGAGCACTTATCACCACGGGCCGCTCCTCGCTCCTGCACGTTTCTATCAATGCTGGCACACACACCCCCCAGCAGGTTGCCTGCTAGAAAAACGACATTCACGTCGTCCTGCCCGGCAATGTTTTTTGAGGCGGTGCGAAACAGCATGTATATAGGGAATTACGGCGAACCGTTTTCTCCTATTTGAAAGCGGCGCTGCCACCTTTTGGCCAGTGTTTTGTTCTCGCTTCAAGCGATGAAACAATCTTTGCGACACAGAAGCAAGAGCCAGGCGCTGGAAACCTGCCGCTTCCAATCTGGCAACTTGGCGCAGAAATCGCAGTACGCATACGCGATACCGGAATTGGTCGTGTTGAGACCATCTCCTACTTGGGTGTGATTCTCTACGAACGTTTAACTGGAGGCACACATGGACAATCTTAGAAAAAAAACTGTCTTATGCTTGTTTCATTCTAGCCAAAAGTCGACGCCACTTCGATTTTCAAACAACGCGCACTGTATATTTTTCTATATTTCACTCACACTTGTCATACTGTATTGAAGCATGGGGATTCACTTACAGCACGTATATTGCACCAATTTTGCGCCTACACAAAAGAGGGTTCGGATAATTGATTATGTAGCACATTGCTCACCGTCGAAACCATTGTTTATTTACAGCAAGATAATGCCGGTGATATTGCTGCATGACTACCGTTAAGTCATTTTATTGCATAACGTCATTCATAACAACTTGCCTTTCCAAGCAACAATGCTCAGGAAATCTAACACAAGTAGTCGTTCTGCCTCTGAAGGCAAATATTTAATACCACCTATACACAATGTATACGGCCAGCGGCGATTGCAGTATACTGGTGTGAAGATTTGGAACGAGCTTTCGTGTACAGTCATCTTGTGTTTAAATCAACGTGCTTCTAATGTCACGACGTATTTGAAAGCTTATTTTTTATCTTCTTTGTCCTAAAATCACACTCCTTTTCTGGTACGGCAAGCTGATCATGGTTATGTATTGCAATATTCTTGTAATATTCCCCGTATTCCTTGGGTTTTTGTTTTCTGTAGAATATTTTTTCAAGTGTTATCTTGCATCGTAAGGCTTTAACTAGTGATTCGTAATCTTCTGCTTTACTTTGTTTTGTGTGCTCTGCTGTTCGCAAGCTGTCTTTACCTTTATACCTTTTTATTGAATTGTTGTACGCGTGTTGGTACTACTTATGTCAATTTCCATGTTTTGAATGGGTCCATAACTAGCCTAAGGCTAAGGACCCAGACACTGCTGTTTGTATACTTTGTACATGTGAAAGCTGCACAATAATAAACAATAACAATAAAATGCGATACGCTACTGTCACATTCATGTAAACGCGCCTATGGATGCGACAGTGGCGTATCGCATTTGATTTGTCGCTCTACTATACCGCATCGCATCACATGTAAGCAGGACAACTCGTTTGGGGGACGCGTCGCATCCGCTGAGCTAAACCAGGGTAGATCGAGAACGCAAATGCGGCTTCCCGAACTCATGTAGCGGCAGTCGTATCGCATTTCTCGGCTCGGCTCGGGTGTTGGCAACTTTGGGCTTAGCATCGTGGCGGAATTTGATCGCCGCTGTCTGTACAACTGCGGATGACGATCTTTAACACAACTTTTCGCCACATTACCATCCCCTTTGTCGTACGTGGAACTTTATTTCCGCGATAATTGCCGTTAGAGCGATCGGTGACCGAGACATCTGCCGTGGCCCGTCTTGATTCTTTTGCGCAGGTAGCACTATCTTTCGGCTGCTCGCCGAACCGTGCACCGTGGTGCCGGGTTTTGCTCCTCCGCGTCCGGTCAGCACAGGCTAAGCATCGTGGCAGATATTTGATTCCCGCTTCTAAAATAAGCGCTGATAACAATCCCTAGCACAATTTTTCACCACACAAGCATCTACTTTCTCGCATGAGGACTTCCTTTTTCCGCTCAGGTTGATTAGGTAGATTGGCGACAAGCTGTTGCTACCGTGGTCTGCGCGGGTTCGAGCCGCTTTCTGGGCCGTGCAGGCAGGCGCGGCCGGCATGTGCGCGGAATGTTTTCGAGGGCAAGTAAACGCTTCACGATTTCATGCTGTATCCATTTCTTGCGAACGACGCGCGGAATCCACGAATTTAGCTCAGCGATCGTCGTAGTTGAGCGGGTGGATAGGGGAACGAGGCGCAGGTTTCGATTCGGCCATATAGAACGTAGAGCCACAAGATCAAGCGTAGCTTATTTAGTGGCTCTAGTGGAACGAGCATAGACGCCAAAACGAACACAAGCAAAGCAGGCAACCGGAGAATACAAACACCGGAAATGCGACCCCCTAACTCTCAGATATGACACAGGGCAGCGCTAGTCTCCAATGCGCATGCATTTAAACGCAAACGCGTCGCATTTGCCCGATTCGACTAACCAATGCGATAGGCGCTGTCGCATTCATGTAAACGCGCTTTGATTGGTCCCAGCCGATAGGCGCGCAGGGGAGCGAGCCAAAGCCCTTCGAGAGCGCGACGGGCTCACCCGGTCTCCGGCCGTTGCGAGGTGGCGCACAGGCGCGTGCGTGTGGTTACCGCTTCAGGCTCGTTGAGGTGCGTAGCATCTTTGCCTATTCCGATGGCTTTCGCAGCTTCATCGGTCATGTTTCAACTGAAGAAACGGAGTTCGCTGTAGCGCGCTCGCCTCGCGGGGGGGGAGGGAGTGCAGCCCTGTGGAATTCCGCGCGGTAGCGTAAGCTGCCGCGACGGTACTCTAAGCAGCCCCGGCTAGCGGAGCGGGGCCTACCTCCGGTATCGACGCTAGCGCCCTAGCTCGTCACGCATACGCAATTGGGCGCCCGCTTGCTATCGAAGCGCCACCGACCGTCAGAAACGGTCAGCTAAAACGCTCTATTGAAAGCTCTTTTTTGCCCGTCACACGTACGAAAAACCAGCGCATCACATTGATAAGGGCATTCAAGGAAGGAACAGCAACAGCAAGTTTAGCGGGGCGCGTGTGGCAGATAAGGCACAATCTCTGTAGCGATTTATTCTTTTTTTCCTAATTTCATTCTGGCCGAGACGCGGCCTGTTCGAGGCCAAGGTTTTACGACGTGGGCGGTGGCGGCGTCACGTGGTATTTACCATATTAGGCGGGATTTCTTTATTGGTCACAATATATAGGTGCGCAATTACTTCGTCACTGAAAATTCCGTAGTTGGATTCATCTCGTGGGTACGTATACAAGTGTCTCATTGACGCTTCAATGATTAGGACAGCACTTCTCGAGTTAGATAATTAGTTGAATGTCATTAAAAAGACATTACTGGCCCCAACACCACTGTACTGGACATATGCGCTAGGCTTTCTTCGAGTAACACATCGCATTTTACACACACAATATATATATATATATATATATATATATATAAATATATATATATATATATATAGTAAGGAAATGAGGGGCTCGTTGAGGAAATGCAGAAAGATAGGTCAGCAGTCTACAACGCCAAAGGAGGCATAGGGGTGTGGTTAGGCTCTTTTCTTTTTTATTACGGTTAATGAACTACACATTTTTTGTTAAATACAACAAAAATGTACAACACATTTAACAAAAAATGTGTAGTTCATTAACCGTAATGAAAAAGAAAAGAGCCTAACCACACCCCTATGCCTCCTTTGGCGTTGTAGACTGCTGACCTATCTTTCTGCATATATATATATATATATTCCAAATTCTTTATCTTGGCGTACCACATCCTCCCCTTTGCTTTTCGAGGTTGTCTTGACTGCCAATACCTATTTCTTCCTTATTTTCAACGAGCCCCTCATTTCCTATTCTGATTCGCTACATGCATAGCGAGGGCCTCTGTTCTGGCAGTCTTGGTGCCACAGGGAGCTTAAGAGGGTTCAACGCTGGTCGACCACTCTCGACATGTCGTAGACACTCGAGTCACGGCCTGGGGGTTAACAAGAAGGTCCCCTTCACCCCGAGTAGTCCGAGTGGCGCTGGCTACCCCCCCAGAGCGCAGGAAACAAAAACACCTGAACATAAATACCCCAGAAAGTGGAGCCTACAGTAGCCCCGCCGGTAGCGTAGTGGTTATCGCACCAGACCGGTATTCTGGAGGTCGTGGGCTCGGATCCCACCTGGCGGGCATTTTTTCTCCACTTTCTTATTTTCCAAATTTTTTATCTTGACGTACTACATCCTCCCCTTTGCTTTCCGAAGTTGTCTTGACTCCAATTCCTATTTCTGCCTTATTTTCAACGAGCCCCTCATTTCCTATTCTGATTCGCTATATATATATATATATATATATATATATATATATACATATAAACATGAAAGAAGCAATCCTTATTGTCAATGCTATTCGGAATGAGGTGATTGTCATTTATGTATGCTACAAGAATAAAGAAATAAAAGTAGAGAAAGAAATCCTCCGGGATCGGAAGCGGAAACCTATATATATATACCGAACCCACGCCTTTCGATGGCGTGGGTTGGGTGGGTTCGGTCCCCACTCTGGGCGTGTGTTTTTCTTTCTTTATTTCTCACGTTAAAAAAACCATGTAACGTCACTAACGGTAAAAAATAGTCTAACCATTCCCCTATGCCTTCTTTGGCGTTGTAGACTGCCGGCATTTCTTTCTGTATTTCCTAACGAGCCCCTCATTTCTAAACCCTATTATCGTGCGAATGCTTAGCGAGGGCCTCAGTTCAGGCAGCCTTGATGCCAAGGTAGCATAAGAGGGTTTCCCGCCAGTTACCCGCTTATGACAGGCTGTAGACGTTCGCGTGACGCCCCGGGGTTTGAAAAGAAGGTCCCCTTCTCCCTGTGTAGTCTGAGTGGCGCTGGCTACCACCCTCAAGCGTCAGATACAGTTGTAGTAAATATAAATACCCCCGAAAGTGAAGGAGAACACAGTCGCCCAGATAGCCGAATTGGTAAGGCATTCGAGATCTAATCGAAAGGCGTGGGCTCGGTCCCCACTCTGGGCGCGTGTTTTTCTTTCTTTCTTTCTCACGTAATTAATAAAAAAAATAATGTAACGTCACAAACGGTAAAAAATAGTGTAACCGCTCCCCTATGCCTTCTTTGGCGTAGTAGACTGCCGGCACTTCTTTCTGTATTTCCTAACGAGCCCCTCATTTCCAAACCCTATATATATATATATATATATATATATATATATATATATATATATATATATATATATATATATACCGTGGTCTAAAGGACAGAAGAGAACTGGGAGTGGGATTTCTAGTCAATAAAAGCATAGCTGGCAACATAGACGAATACTATAGCATTAACGAAAGGGCAGCAGGTCTTCTACTTAGGCTAAATAAGAGGTACAAGCTCAAGGTGGTGCAGGGCTACGCGCCCACATCCAGCCACGACGACCAAGTAGTGGAACGCTTCTATGAAGATGTGGAATCGGCAATGGCTAAAGTAAAAACACAGTATACCGTAGTTATGGGGGACTTCAATGCTAAAGTAGGCAAGAATCAGGCTGGAGACAAGGCAGTTGGGAACTATGGTCTGGACTGTAGAAATAGCAGGGGGGACCTACTAGTTGAGTTTGCAGAACGGAATAACCTACGCATAATGAATACCTTCTTCTGTAAACGGGAGAGTCGGAAGTGGACCTGGAGGAGCCCGAATGGGGAGCACAAAAATGAAATAGACTTCATATTATGCGATAACCCTGGCGTCGTGCAGGATGTGGAAGTGCTCGGAAGGGTAAGGTGTAGTGACCACCGTATGGTAAGATCCCGAATTAGGCTAGATTTGAGGAGGGACCGCAACAAGCTAGTACGAAAGAAGCCGATAAATGAGCTAACAGTAAGACGTAAAGTAGAAGAATTCAGGATCGCGCTGCAGAACCGATATTCCGCTCTTAACGAGGAAGCCGAGTTTACGACGCAGGAAGCCAGCGACAACCTTACACGCATTATTACGGAGTGTGCAGTAGAAGTCGGGGGCACTATAGCTAGACAGGATACTGGTAAACTTTCACAGGAGACGAAAGATCTAATCAGGAAACGGCAAACCATGAGAATCTCCACCGCAGCTGACAGAATAGAACTAGCGGAGCTCTCCAAGCTAATCAATAAGCGTAAGACAGCTGACATACGGAAGTATAATATGGAGAGGATCGAATACGCTGTAAAGAACGCAGGTAGCCTGAAAGCAGTAAAGAGACGTCTTGGCGTGGGGAAAAATCAGATGTATGCACTTAAGGATAAGCAAGGCAATGTCATCACAAATAGGGATAAAATAGTCACAGTGGCCGAGGAGTTCTATAGGGATCTGTACAGTAGCCAGGACATACAGGATAATGCCGAACGAGACAGTAGTTCACAGGAGATAGACATCCCACCAGTAACGACCGAAGAAGTAAGGAAGGCTTTGAAAGAAATGAAAGGGGGCAAAGCACCTGGTGAGGATCAGATAACAGCAGACCTCTTGAAGGATGGCGAGAAATTGTCCTTGAAAAACTGGCAAACCTGTATACGCAATGCCTAATGACCGCAATGGTACCGGAATCTTGGAAGAACGCGAACATCATCCTAATTCATAAGAAAGGCGACATGAAGGACTTGAAAAATTACCGGCCGATCAGCTTACTGTCAGTCGTCTGCAAGGTATTTACCAAGGTAATCGCTAACCGAATGTCTGCTACCTTGGATTTCAGTCAAACTAAAGAACAAGCAGGGTTCCGTAAAGGTTATTCAACAATGGACCGTATTCAAACGATAAATCAGGTGATAGAGAAGTGCGCTGAGTATACTGAACCCCGATATATAGCCTTCATAGATTATGAGAAAGCATTTGACTCGGTCGAAACCGTAGCAGTCATTCAGGCATTACGGAACCAGGGGGTAGATGAGCATTATGTAACAATACTAGAGGATATCTACAATGGGTCTACAGCTACGATCATCCTCCATAGGGAGAGCAGTAAAATACCTATAAGAAAGGGTGTCAGACAAGGAGACACAATCTCTCCAATGCTATTCACAGCATGTTTACAAGAAGTATTCAGAACGTTGGATTGGGAACAGGTGGGTGTAAGGGTTAATGGAGAATACCTCAGTAACCTCAGATTTGCTGATGACGTTGCCTTGCTAAGTAACTCGGGGGACGAATTGCAAAGCATGCTTTCCGCACTGGGCGAACAGAGTAGAACCGTGGGACTGAAAATTAATATGCAGAAAACTAAAGTAATGATCAATAACCTCGGGACAGCACAGCGATTTGACATAAGTGGCGAGGCAGTGGAAGTGGTAAGCGAATATATCTACTTAGGCCAAGTTGTGACCCCAGATCCAAACCATGAGGCAGAGATAATTAGAAGGATCAGACTCGGGTGGGGTGCATATGGCAGACATTCTCAGGTAATGAATAGCAGCCTACCATTGTCGCTGAAGAAGAAAGTGTATGACAGCTGCATCTTACCGGTACTCACCTACGGGGCAGAAACTTGGAGGCTCACTAAGAGGGTTCAACTTAAATTCAGAACAACTCAGCGGGCAATGGAGCGGAAAATGATAGGTGTAACATTAAGGGACAGGAAGAGAGCGGAGTGGGTCAGGGAGCAAACTGGTGTTAAAGACATATTAGTAGAAATTAAGAAGAAGAAATGGACGTGGGCAGGACATGTAATGCGAAGGCAAGATAACCGCTGGTCATTAAGGGTAACAGAGTGGATCCCTAGAGAAGGCAAGCGTTGCAGGGGGGGCAGAAAGTTAGATGGGCAGATGAGATAAAGAAGTTTGCGGGGTTAAATTGGTCACAGTTGGCACAGGACCGAGGCAATTGGAGAATAATGGGAGAAGCCTTTGCCCGGAAGTGGGCGTAGATAGGCTGATGATGATGATATATATATATATATATATATTATGAGCATTCGCGGCTTTACATTAATGGGATACGCAGTGCAAGCGATACCGCACTGTCATGGCCAGTGTGAGCATTGTGGGATACGCATCCCAATCTTTTGAACTGACGCCCCATCGCCATTAGCATCTGTAAACAATCATCGGCATCTTCGTCGCTCGCGCGCTTCCCGGTACTTTTGCTCCGAGGAGTACATTAAACGTCGTCTCCGAGACCTCGTCCCTCACTCTCTCAATATATATTTATATATAGAGAGAGCAGTTGAAATTTTGAAGATGGTAGAGAACACAAGAAAAGAAAACTTTGAACAATGTAAAAGCAGGATTGTTGCAATTTTCTTTTCTTATATATATATGTATATATATATATATATATATAGTATAAGTAAAGAGTCGGATACACAGCAAGAACAATAACAATAACAAACAATGTTTACTTACTTAGCGGCAACGGGACTTGCCTTCATCAGAGTAAAGTTACATGATTTTGATGTCGCAAACATTTTGAACACATTTCTTATATAGGTTTGCATAAAACTGTGAGAAAGAGCGGAAAATGTTTCGGAAATGGGGAGTGTGCATACAGTCAGGCTACGCCTATGTTACAACATCAACAAACAAACAAGAAAAATAAAAAGGGGGGGGGGGAGCGAGAGAGAGAAAAAGGGGTCGTGTTAACAATGCAGCGTTCAAGGTTGCACCATGACGGGTCAACGTATGCCGCGCGGGCTGCAAGTTCAGACAATGGGGGAAACTGGACAACCGCGGTTTGAAAAGAAAGGGAAGAGTATACAGTAAGGTATTCAGTGACTGCGGAGACTAGTTCGGGGAAGCGAAGATGGGTGTGCCCCCCGCGGGTCAAGAGAATAGATAGGGGGCACAAAAGAGCATTTCACAGAAGCTAGCAATTGAACAGGAAATAGGTAGGGTCTCAAAAGGTTAAACATGAATAGATCACAAAGAGTTAAACATTCTTAAGTGGTGGTGGGAACGAGGCCTCCCTCCCCAGGACAAATGGCATTGTTGAGCCGCATTAGGCTAATAAAGCTGCTGTATTAGGAGAGTTTCTGCGAATTCTGATGGCAAACTCGAGGGTAGGAATAATGAACATGGTTATAAAAATTATGAAGCCGCTAATTTTAATCGAGGGATAAGCACGTTAGTTTTCCGTAACTTTCATTAATTCCAAGAGTGGCTGACCCAAACTTATAAATGAGATAAGATTCCCGAACCTCGTGGTCGTGGCGCGTTTTGAAGGCGGATTCTAAAATCGTTGCTTTAAGATGTTCAAATGCATGCCCGGGACTGTTCACATGTCTTGACAGGGGCAAATAATGGCAGCTTTTTGCATGAGAGCGGTGATTATTGAACCGTATTCGGAAGGGTGTTTCAGTTTGGCCGATATATTGATGCCTACAAACAGTGCACTCTAGAAGATATACGACATTAGCGGAGTTACAGTTAAAGTTACCTTTTATATTTACGTATTAGTCTGAAGCCGTGCTGGTGGCGCGCTGTGTAGTGGTCATGTGTGGGCATACTTTACATCGGGGTTTATTGCAGGGCATGCAGCCATAGTTGCCGGTCGGTTGATACGAGAGTTAGTAAGAAAGTCACCGAAATTCTTATTACGCCGGTATACAACCCGTGGTGGTTCGGGGAATATGCTTTTTAAGCGGTCACTTTGCATTAGGATATTGTGATGTTTTTGTAGCACGGTTGACACTCTTGGAGCGGAGGATGAGTGGGTTAAAACTAAGTTAGTTTGCGGGTTCCCGTTCGGGGCTTTTTTCTTACAGATTTCGTTACGGTCTAATTGGTTGGCTCGCACAATAGCGTCGTCGATAACTTTTTCCGGGTATTTTTTATTCAGGAGGGCGGTCTTGAGTTCTCGACAGGTTGAGTCAAAGTCGGCTTGGTTTGAGCAAATTCTCCTAAATCGGTGGGCTTGGCTGTAAGGTATTGCTGTCTTGCAGTGTCTGACATGGCTGCTTCGGAAGTGCAAATACTGCCGCGTGTCTGTCGGTTCTCTATACAGTTTAGTTTGAAGCCGACCTTCGAAGGTAGTAACGGTGACGTCCAGAAAGTTTACACTGTGTTCCGAATAGGAATGAGCAAGGGAAATACTAGGATGGGCTAGGTTAAATGCCTCAATGAAGGTGAGGAGCTCCGCCTCACCGTGTTGCCAGATCATGAATATGTCATCAATATACCTTTTATAGTACATTGGCTTTAAATTTTGGGTGTCAAGAAAGTTTGATTCGAGGTGAGCCATAAAGATATTAGCGTAGTTAGGTCCGATTCGAGTTCCCATTGACGTTCCGCTGACTTGCACGTAATGAACTCCGTCGAACTCAAAATTGTTAAGTTCAAGAATAAGCCTAAGGAATGTCTGGAGAGCAGAAGAATCTATAGGTTTGTCGCACGATGACTGCTCATACGCAAGGGATACAGCGGCGATGCCATCTTCATGGGGGATGTTAGTATACAGTGACGCAACATCAAGGGTGACTAGAAGGCAGTTATCAGGAATTTCAATTTTTGAGATGTCTGAGAGAAAGTCATTGGTATCATTAATGAAGGAGGGAAAGCTGGGCGGAATGTCGCAAATGAGATTATTCACAGAGCGCGAGAGGTTTTCGGTAACAGTGCCAATGCCAGAAACAATGGGGCGCCCTGGGTTGTTCACCTTGTGAATCTTTGGGAGAAGATAGAATTTACCGGCTACTGGGCTTAAGGGGATCAGGGAACGAGCCGTGGTTTCATTTATTGTTTTATTTTTAACAAGCTCAGCAAGTTTATCTTTGACAATTTGCTTATAATCTTGAGTGGGATCATTGGGTAGTGCTTTATAGAACGTCGATACTGATAGTTGCTTATTGGCCTCGTTAATATAGTCGGTTTTGTCAAGGATTACGATTGCGCCTCCCTTGTCGGCAGGTTTAATAATTATGTCGGGACAGCTTGCGAGTTCCTCTAAGGCTTTCTTTTCGTTGGTAGTCATGTTGTGGTGGAACGAAATTTGTGTTTGGTAAGCTTTTCGCACATCGCGTTGGACAGCTTTGATGTACATGTCGAGGCAACTATCACGCTGTGTGGGAGGGGTCCAGTGCTTATAGCTAGGTAGGGTTCTGCGGGCTTCTTCCGTCGCGGGGTCATCGTAGAAGTATTCTCGTAGTCTCATGTTTCTGGCGAAGTTATCTAAGTCCTTAAAAAGTTGAAATTCATCAAAACCACCAGTAGCCGGACTAAAGTTTAGGCCCTTTGACAAGACGTTCATCTGAGCTGGGGAGAGGGTTATACTTGAAAGGTTCATTACATTCCCGGTAAGGTTTTCTTTTGTGACGGCAGGCGAGGGAAAAATATTAGTACAGGGATTTAACTGAACTGTTTGGGGTGCAGTAGTCGAAGCATTTATTACAGTTGTAGTGACATTATGGGCCGTATTGTCAGAGTTGGGGCAGTTACTAGTGCCGGAGCTTGTTAGGCTCTTACGCATGTGGCCAGTGTTAGAAATCTTATCTCGGTTAAACTTTCGGTCTTTTGTTCGGGATATGGCGGAGGCCGTCTTAGATTCGTAGTTGCTTAAAAGGTTCAACTCTCTTTTGCTTAGTTCCTGACTAAGTAGTTCCTCTTTCTTTCGGAGAGAATAGGCCGTAGTTTCGTAGTGATTGAGGATTATTTCAGTTAATTGTAAGGATGCTTTATCGAGTACCTGTTTCCACTTATTCATGTTGGACGGGGAGAGTTCGGTAGTAGCAGGTTTTATTCTAATCCTAAGACCCCTGGGAGCGACCGCGGCAGTCAAGTACTGTGCAAGAGCGGAAACGTTTTTCTCTCTCTCGCTCCCCCCCCCCTTTTTATTTTTCTTGTTTGTTTGTTGATGTTGTGACATAGGCGTAGCCTGACTGTATGCACACTCCCCATTTCCGAAACATTTTCCGCTCTTTCTCACAGTTTTATGCAAACCTATATAAGAAATGTGTTCAAAATGTTTGCGACATCAAAATCATGTAACTTTACTCTGATGAAGGCAAGTCCCGTTGCCGCTACGTAAGTAAACATTGTTTGTTATTGTTCTTGCTGTGTATCCGACTCTTTACTTATACTCTTTCTGCGCGCTTTGTGAGTTTATCTTTCTCTCTCTCTCTCTCTCTATATATATATATATATATATATATATATATATATATATATATATATATATATATATATATATATATATATATATATATATATATATATATATATATATATATATATATATATATATATAGTAAGGAAATGAGGGGCTCGTTGAGGAAAATACAGAAAGATAGGGCAGCAGTCTACAACGCCAAAGGAGGCATAGGGGTGTGGTTAGGCTCTTTTCTTTTTCACTACGGTTAATGAAGTGAACTTTTTTTATTGATATACAGAAGAAAGAAAGAAAGAAAGAAAAACACGCGCCCAGAGTGGGGACCGAACCCACGCCTTTCGGCGTGGGTTCGGTCCCCACTCTGGGCGCGTGTTTTTCTTTCTTTCTTTCTTTCTTCTGTATATCAATAAAAAAAGTTAAAAACACGCGCCCAGAGTGGGGACCGAACCCACGCCTTTCGGCGTGGGTTCGGTCCCCACTCTGGGCGCGTGTTTTTCTTTCTTTCTTTCTTTCTTCTGTATATCAATAAAAAAAGTTCACTTCATTAACCGTAGTGAAAAAGAAAAGAGCCTAACCACACCCCTATGCCTCCTTTGGCGTTGTAGACTGCTGCCCTATCTTTCTGTATATATATATATATATATATATATATATATATATATATATATATATATATATATATATATATATATATATATATATATATATATATATATATATATATATATATATATATATATATATATATATATATAGGGTTTAGGAAATACAGAACTGCCGGCATTTCTTTCTGTCTATCTATACAGGTATATATTGGTACGCCCGTGAGGGATTTATTCAGGCAAGAGCGCAGGATCCCAAAGCAGGGCAAAGTCACGCACCGTTGAGCTCGACGCGAGCAAGCAGAGATCCGGCTTCTTCCTTTTTTCCAGAGAGCGCCGCTTCCGCATCCTTTCTTCTCTTCGGCTGATTCAATCCACCTGGCCAAACCGATGTTACAGAATTGCTTTACCGTTACACTTCCCCCGTCGCAGACGAAGCCCTCTGGGCGCGTCACTGTGTGGTATGGGAGTTGTAGCGTTTAAGACGCGCCACATGTACAACTTGGGTCGTCTTCGACGGTCGACCAGTGGTTGTTAAGCGTGGCAGCACGTAATTAACTTCGGCAACACGTTTCACAACAACGAAGGGACCAGTGTAATGGGCGAGAAATTTTTCGCAGACGCCACGTCGGCGCTGTGGGGTCCAGAGCCATCCTAGTTCACTTGGGGCGGAAGAGAGGTCCCGGTGACGACTGCCCACCGTCTGACTTGGCCGACCCCATTCGCCATATCGTGCGCGAAGAACTGTTGCGACACCAAGAATATCAGAAAAGTGCCAACCGTGGCCGTAAGCGCGAAGACTCATTGACAGAACAGGTGCAAACGAACGCTCTTCAGCCCTCCAGCGCTGTTATCAACGACCGAAACTTTGCCTCCCGGATTGATAGTCCTAGGCGGGGCGGTAGCCGCGAGTCCGCGGGATATAGCACTCCGGAGAACTTCCTTCGCCGTTCCCAACGCTACCATTATGCTCCACGTTTCTGCGGCGCGAATGATGCATACCTCACTGACCACATCCGCGAGGGCCCCATTTGCTACTTCTGCGGCATTACCGGCCACATCTCCCGCAACTGCCGTCACCGACGCCAGGCGACAAGGTGCGAAACACCACGCACGTTCTACCGATCGGAGGCTGTCGATTCACGCTACAATGGTCACTGGCCGAGAGGCTCTATTCCTGGAGGACAGCCGCCCGCACGTCATAATTCGCCCGCTTCGGACCGAAGTGTTACACCACTCACATTCCGCCAGCGACGTTCGCCTTCGCCTGGGCGCAGGTCGCCGCCGCCGGAAAACTAGATGCCGCGACCAATGGAGTTGAGGTCGCTGGGGAAACTACGCCTAACATTCCTCTCACCGGACTATCTTCAACGGATTTACCTTCGCCTGTCCTCATGCTAAAAAACAAAGTTGAAATTGTGGTTGATAATGTTCGAACAATGGCCTTAGTAGATACGGGTGCAACAGTGTCTGTGATAAGCGTTGATTTTTAAAAAACGCTTGGACGTAAGGTGATGTTTGCGTGGGACAAGGTGGTTACATTTCGTGGTGTGGGTGGTGAGTGGCTGCACTCTCTTTGAGTATCTTCAGTGAATATCTCCTTCGGCGGCCATTTATTCAGAGCAGAGTTTACTGTGCTCCTGCGGACTACACATGACGTCATCTTCGGAATCGATTTTTTGAAGCAGTGTGGTGCTACGGTTGACTGTAGAAGTAGAGAAATTTTTATAGACGGCACTGCCTAATCTGCGCTTGTTGAAAACCCTGGTGGCCACCAGCCCGCATTGGACACATTTTGGGTGTTGGAGGACCCTAACATGGCTGCACGATGCGCCCTATTTGTCCCAGTATGGTCCTCCGGAGCCCCAAATCGCGAAATTGACGCTTTAGTGGAGCCCATTTCCCCGAACTGTGCCAAAAAAAAACAAAAAAACATCGTCGTACCCCGCACCTCCACTAAACTGTTACATCCGGGAGGGATTTATTCAGGCAAGAGAGCAGGCTCCGAAAGCAGGGGTACGTCAAGCACCGTTGAGCACGACGCGAGCAGAGATCCGGCTTCTCTTCCTCTTTTCCAGAAAGTCCAGCTTCCGTATCCTCTTTCTTCTCTTCAGCTGATCCAATCCACTTGGCCAAGCCTACATATATATATATATATATATATATATATATATATATATATATCAGGTAAGAAGTTCCGGACTACCGTAGCAATAGGTCAAAACTTGGGTGCAGACACTTGGAAAACACTGAACAAGGGTTTTATTGTTCCCAACAGTTGCGAAAGGAGAACCTTTCTTCTTCAGGGGAAAGGTTCTCGTAAAGCAGAGTTTCGTAAAGGCTATTCAATAATAGAACATATTCACAAGCTCAATCACATCATACAGAAGTGCACGTAGTATACTGAACCACTATATATACCCGTCATAGATTACGAGAAAGCAGTTGACTCGGTCGAAACCTGAGCAGTCATTCAGGAATTACGGAACCAGGGTGTACACGAGCATTATGTAGGAATACTAGGGGACATTTACAACGGGTCCACAGCTACCATCACCCTCGATAAGTAGAGCAGTTAAACACCAATAAGAAGGGCGTCCGACAAGGAGATAAAATCTCTTCGATGTTATACGAAGCATATTTACAAGAATTATTCAAAATTTTTGATTGGGAACAGGGTTAATGGAGAATATCTCAGTAACCTCAGATTTGCTGATGACGTTGCCTTGCTAAGTAACTCGGGGGACGAATTGCAAAGCATGCTTACCGGACTGGACACTGAGTGGAACCGTGGGCCTGAAAATTAATATGCAGAAGCTAAAGTAATGATCAAAAACCTCGGGACAGCACGCGGTTTGAGATAGGTGGCGAGGCAGCGGAAGTGGTAAGCGAATATATCTACCTAGGCCATGTTGTGACCCCGGATCCCAACCATGAGGCAGACATAATTAGAAGGATAAGAATGGGGTGGAGTGCATTCGGCAGGCATTCTCAGATAATCAATACCAGCCTGCAATTGTCGCTGATGAAGAAAGGGTATGACAGCTTCATCTTACCGGCACTCACCCAAGGGGCAAAAACTAAGAGGGTTCGACTTGAGGACGACTCAGCAAGCAACGAAACGGAAGATGATAGGTGTAACATTAAGAGACAAGAGACAGGAGTAGGTCAGGGAACAAACGCGGGTTAAGGACACATTAGTAGAAATTAAGAAAAAATGGACGTGGGCAGGGCATGTAATGCGAAGGCAAGATAACCGTTGGTGATTAAGGGTAACAGAGCAGATCCCTAGAGAAGGCGAGCGCCGTAGGGGGCGGCAGAAAGTTATATGGGCAGATGAGATCCAGAAGTTTGTGTGGATCAGTTGGTCGCAGTTAGCACAGGACCGGGGTAATTGGTGATTCATGGGAGGGGCCTTTGACCTGCAGTGGGCGTAGATAGGCTAGTGATTATATATATATATATATTTTTTTTTTCTTTTTTTCTTTCCAAATTCTTTACCTGTTTCAATGACCTACCATATCCTCCCCTTTGTTTTCCGTGGTTTTCTTGACTGCCAAACCTTATTTCTGTCTTGTTTTCAACGCGCCCCTCATTTCCTATTCTGATTCGCTACATGCATAACGAGGGCCTCTGTTCTGGCAGTCTTGGTGCCATAGGGAGCTTAAGAGGGTTCAACGCTCGTCGACCACTCTCGACATGTCGTAGACACTCGAGTCACGGCCCGGGGGTTACAAAGATGGTCCCCTTCGCCCCGAGAAGTCGGAGTGGCGCTGGCTACCACCCCCAAGCACAGGAAAAAAATTACATTGACATAAATACCCCAGAAAGTGAAGAGGAAAAATAGCCCCGCCGGTAGCGTAGTGGTTATCGCACCAGACCGGTATTCTGGAGGTCGTGGGTTCGGTTCCCACCTGGCGGGCATTTTTTCTTTACTTTCGTTCTTTCCAAATTCTTTATCTGTTTCAATGACCTACCATATCCTCTCCTTTGTTTTCCGTGGTTTTCTTGACTGCCAAACCTTATTACTGTCTTATATATATATATATATATATATATATATATATATATATATATATACATATAGGTAAGTAAAGAAAGACACACGAGGAAAACACATAAAAAAATAAAAGCTTACTGACGTGTCAGGAAGAGTACTTCCTGGAGGAAGAGGAAGTCCTCTTCCTGAAACCCTGAACGCCGGTAAACTTTTATTTTTTTAATGTTTTTCAGTTTTTATCTTCTGTCTCTGTCTCTAATTACCTACTTTCTCGCGCTTTGTGCGAGTTTTTATGCTACCACTGTATATATGTATATAAAATATATATATATTTATATATATATATTTTTTTTTTCAGAAAAAGGCTCTGATGGTTGAGTAATCGCAGCGAAAACAATACTTTTTCTAACGTTTGGACCGGGTACCCGTCTTTCAAAGGCTGGTAATAAACATATAAACAAGCCAATACACAATAACTAGAGGCAATAAACATTTGGGGTTATCAGAATGGTGTCGGTTCAGATTTCACCCGCAGTGCGCACTTCTCTCATTTTTTTCATCCTTGCCGTTTCTAACTACTACTTTTACACAACAACAAAATTCTACGCCATTCCTCTTTATTTGCCGGTTTATCGTCAGTCTTCAACTCGCACAACCGTCCCTCATCATTTTCGTGAAAGAGATGTACAGTTCATATGTTGCTGTAAGGCTCTGGAAAGGGGCACGTTACATTGTTTGCAAAGGCTTCCGTATCTATGCACGCCCTATGCTAGTGCAAAAAACGGGTATGTATGTGGCACATCATATTTCACAAACATGGTAGTTTTCTTTTTTATAAAAGCAATAGCCTGCAAGCAGACTCACCCATATGCAGCGTAGTGAATGGGCTTGTCGCCATCTGCGTCCTCTTCCTCTAGGTCCGCTCCATTTGAGGCCAGAAGCTTAACAATCTCCTCGTTGCCACAGTAACAGGCCGCTTGCATTGTTGACGCTTTGACCTTTTTAGTGCCAGTGCCTATGCGGTCCTGCATTGAAACTTGCAATTAAATATTTACCCACTTCGTTTTAGGGCACAGCCTCTTGGCGGCCGTCTCTGGGCTGCGGGCGTTTTCGGCGTAACCGAGTGAACGATGGCAGGACTGGAGAGTGAAAGAAAAAGCTAACGATGAAAGAAAGCAAAGGAGGAGAGCGTCGCGAAATTGCAAGGGGAGGGCGGTTCGCCGTGGCGGCTCGAGCCACCGCTTTTCGAAGTGTGTGGTAGGGATGGGGAGGGGGCTTTATACTGTGCCCGCACCAGCTACAGCCCGCACGAGGCGCTCGACGGCGCGACATTTGGCGAAAACGTGAAGGGGACGTGCGAGTAACTATGATGTGCGTTCGCTTAAGAAGCATTTCGCGGTCCCTTCCTGCGACGCACTTCGCGCCGCCGTCCCAGAGGCTCATTATCGCTGCCGCTGAGAGACCCTACGAGTTAGAGCTGCCTCAGCGCACTGCTGCTGCGCCCAAGTATCGCATTAGGGAGTATCGTAATCGCCAGCAAATTTTTTTCCCGAAGTTTTACTGCTTCACACATAACCTAGCATACCGTCATGCACAAGATCTATAGCCATAAACACCAGGAATGAAATGCCCAGGAACATGGTTTAGGCGATACTGGACGACTATTCTGCCCATTTTGAACCAAAGCTTAATTGATTATAATAACACAACAGGCACATACACGCAATACACGATGTGTAAGTGGCTGTACTTGATATACATTAATTTCGTTTTAAGTAGACGCTCAGTAATTTGATATTTCCTTGGCCGCTGTTGGTCGCCACGCTCGGCTAGCAAGCTCTGAGTTCTACAAACTCACGCAAACGCGGGGGCTTTGGTCGGCGTACAGCGGTCGGGAAGCACCCGCCTCCAATGTTATGCAGAAGATGCGGGCCCCAACCCAAAAACTTCCGAGTCACTTTCCCTCGCATGTACTTGATAATGCAGATATTGCATATAAAAATGGCACCTGTATCGCTTCAGCCTATTACGTCACTTGCAGTATTGTGGAAGCTATGAGTCCCCGGTACGGGCGATGACTGGCATTTAATCATCTTTGTGCAACTACCGATGCCTGTCTTCACTTATGCAATCTTTACGAGTAAATTTCGTAGGGAATGTGGTGCCAACTTTGAGGGTTAGCACACAACTTCGAAGTGGCTGTGAAAAAATGTACCTCAGATATACTAAAGACTACCAATATGATTTTTACTCTAATTGTACAAATACCGATATTTTACACTGATGTCTTCCTATAACACCATATCATAACCCCACTAGATACAATCTCTCTGTCAACATCCCCCTTCATAATCACTCCAGCTTTCGTTACCCTATAGTGGCCTTAAAAATGGCATTGATGTTGCTTAGCCCTGTCCTGAACAAGCGGAGCCACGGCTTTTTAATCTGCAGTGGCAAGAACGAAGGTACGTGGGTGAGACAGGAACGCTAACCACAAATAACACAAACAGGAAAGAATGAACTAAACCGCAACATTCAAATAAATTGCTTAGCCTTTCGTGTATTCCCGGAATAGTGTTTTTTTCCTGATATATGGCCCCTGCTGTACAAACCATATTTGGGTTAAAACGACTAAAAATAGGATAACATTTCTCACCCTGTTAGATTCATCACCGAGCAATTCATGAATTAAGCGCTGCAGTCCAGTTGAAGCATCATCACCAGAGCTGTCAGAATCAGAGTCACCTTCTAGAAGAAAAATTACAGCGCCGTTTTCAATGAGAGAACCGCCGATTGCACCAATCCGTAATAGAGTCGTTTATCTGCAAACTTTCGGTTTTGTGACCTAGAACTCTCTCACAGTAGTAAAACTAGTGGCAGGAATACGAAGAACTATTTCGGTTGAAGTGAACATACAAAAAGAAAGCTAATATAATGTGACATATAAACCATAAAAGTTTAACACGAAAATATTTTGGTGTTTTTGAAATCTAGCTGGTATACAGACTTCCATGCACTCGGTTATGTCTTTAAGACTTACTACTTGAGTACGCGTTGATTTCACCTACAACATTTTAAAAAGTTTGTATTTTTCTACGAACGCACGTACTATATATTAAGTTCTATTGTGCACAGCTCCACCTGGGGTATGAATCACATCATGCTATCGGTCTAGGAGTATATCAGATGACTTCAAGATGCACTAAACTTTGGTTTTCCGTCTACGCCAGAAAGCAGACCCCTTGATTACTTAGCACGCAGTAGCACAATGCCTCAGCCACTGAACAACCGCAGTGGGGACTTCACCTAAATGTACGTAAATGTAACTTTAACGAAATGTAAGTGATTGTTTTTTATCAGAAGCGCTTGGGCGGAGTGCTCAGTTTCTTTGTTGGTGAATCCACCACGCTGTTTTCTTCCGGGGTGTCCGTTTAGTGAGGCGCTTCATCCTCGCCCTCAATACGTGAGGCATCCATCCCGCCAGTCGTATGTGAGTGCATTATTGCTTTCTCCTCGCGACGCGGAATGTCTCTCTGCGAGCTATCCGCAAACCTCACGCCGCATCGGCCGCACAACACCTAGCCCCTCTTAGCACGACGGCTGCAAGTAAGCTCTAGGTAGCCGTGAACAAAATCAAACACTTTAAACCTCCCAACCGAGCTGTTGCTTGTCATCTGAATGTAGCGAATAAAAAATAGCGCTCAGCTCAGCTCAGCTTTGTGGGCGGTTTCTCTTAGGTCACAGCACTTTCACGTAGCAGGGAGGCAAGGCTTATTTTGTAGCAGAAATCGAATTGCTAGGTTCGAAGCCTACACGATCGTCCTTCAGGCCACAGGCCACCACGATCAGCACTCCCCGTACTCTGATTGCTAAGCGAGCTGCCCGACGAAGCGAAAGCGTCTTCGTTGATACTTATTGTTTACGTGTAGCTGAAATGTATAGCAAGTTGGTTTTCTGCGGCGAACACTATATAGGGTAGAGTTCTCTGACATAGGGAGAGCGCAGGACTTCTTTATTTTGAATGATCTGTACTAAGCGTAGAACAGCTTGTATCTCGTGTACTGTTATAGTTCCAAAATTAGAGCCTTCAGATTCAGTTTACAATGCTTGTATGAGGTGGAGTGTACGCGGTAAAGCGACCACTGCCGTAGGGTACGGAAGGGTTATTTCTTTGGCTGGATACACACTTTATTAAAATGATTGACCTCATTTTTTTATATTCATCAAGGCTCTTGGCTTACCTCTCTTCAAATAACGAGTCAACTATGTTTTCATTCAGCTTACACTAAGGCTTTGCATCAAAGCTCCCGCAGGCGCATAATTTTCACTACACCGGAGGACTGGGAAATATTTTGACCCCCTGTGGGTTCTCAACTAAATCGACCAGAACTATTTTGCATGCGAACAACGTTCAAGATTTTATGGGACATTCGGACCCCGTGGCCAAGCATTAAACACGTAACCAGGTCAGGCCGATGTTACTCTTGTAGTTTCAGTCCTATTATTGCGCTCCCAAAGGTAGCGGTCCGGGAAACACTCCTCCTATCATTTTCTACCTCTACCCGCCAATGGTTCCTTCGCGGCGTGCGGAAGAAACTCCAAATGCGGCTGAAGAGGGGGAGGGTGGTTTTCACTCACGGAGCGCAGTGTAGATAGCGCGCAAACGCGCGCTATTACCCAGCGTTCCCTGCGCGCCGGCGGGCGCGACGGCGGAAGCTATCCCTCTGGCTTCGTCGACCGCTTTAGCGACGGTTTTTTTGGGCCTGTTTTGGCGCACCTTCACGGCCATTGCGCGCTTCTTTTGCACGGTTTGATTAATTTGTTCCACAGCACCTTCTGGGTAACCCGGACCCGACGGAATTAAATGGTCGTACGGCAAAGATACGCTAAGCATTGGTTTGCAGGGCTGCAGAACAAAATGTACAGAATACGTACGGGCATGTGGCCGCTAGAAAAACACTACCAATTCGGTTGTATTTTAAAAGGTATTGGAAAAGGAGGAGGGGTAACTGGTTTGGATAAATAGCGATCACAAGAGTTCCTTCAGCTTGTCCGCAATTCTCAAACTTGCTAAACTAACTAGTTTAAATCGGAAGAAACAGGAATAGCTAAGCACATATAGCAAATTGTTTCGGTGTCCCCGCTTGTGTCGTGCGGTGATGTAGTCCCGAGCTAGCACATCAGGATGGCTAGGTTCCGCTCTTTCACTTTTCCAAAGACGCTTCTCTCCGTTTTCTTTCCGAGGACCCACGCCTGGGCTACAGCCACGGCGTCCAGCCCTCTAGCCCGGACGTAGCCGACGCTGCTGCGTTCGGGGTGCCGCTCCCGCGCATTCCAGGTAACGGCTGGCCGAATCACTGGTTTCGCTCTTTGTTGAGCCACGTGTGTGAATTCAAGTGACGCCGCAAGGGCAATTGTTGTGGGTGTCGTTTAAAGCTTTGCGTTCCAACCACCTTCACAGCGTGAATTGGACCAATTTTTTTCTCCGCTTCTCCCCGCCCAGACTAGTGACGCGCATGCACGAAAACGGTCACCGCTGCTACCACTGTCTCACGGCTAAGCCGACGCGCGTGTATCATGTAGCACGCGATTTCTCTTGTGTGCTCTGTCGGACATTACGGTACTGAAAAAAGGGACGCCGAGAACACCAAGACGAACAGCAACAAGATGCCTTTTTCACCAAGTCATGGTTATGATGGAAACCCGTCTGGCCGGGATACATTTTGAAGAAATGCCAATACGCCGACCACAAGTTATTTGGAGTTTAAAAGAAATTAACGTTTCGGCTTCCATACAGAAGCCTTGGTCACAATGAAACCTTGAAAGGAAATGATCGCCTTAAGTACGTTTAACAACGCTGCGCAGGCAACTTGCGTAGATTGGCGGCAGATTACCGGCGTTCCTATTCAGCGTGTGTTCTGTCGTCTGTATGTGAAATGATTCCAGTAGCAGGTGTGATGTTGCATTCCTTTCTTTTGCAAGGACACGTGCAGCAGACCAGTTGATTGTGTGCGATGTGGTATCGCAGTGCTCGGCAAGTGCGCTTGTCCACACGTGGTTCCTGTTTACATCATTTCGATGTTGCTGCAGCATCTGAAAGCATCTCAAAGGGGTAACCCTTTGAGATGCTATGCCCAGAACTGCGTACATTTCAATCCACCGGTTTTTTACAAAAAGAATTACCAAACTGAACGTTCCGCTAGTTTAACATAATTTTGTATCCTTCGTGTAATCGTGAAGATTTCATGGGCATCTCGCGGCTAGTAAGATCACTAAGAGCGTAAACAAACGAAACTGCGACGCACGCAACGACTTCAGCGGGTTAGCTTTTACAACTCCTTCTCCTCGCTTTTTCAAAAGACTTGCGGCCTTAAAAAATATAGAAACCTTGCATATCACACAAATATATACGTATGTGGAAATATTCACCGCTACTTGACGCTCCTCACCTCTGTGACACTATGTACACAATTCTGTACATGACGGTAAAAAAAAAACTACGATTGCGTTGGGGTTATTAATCTGCCAATTCGTCTTATTTTGTGAGATACAGAGCCCAGAAGCAACAAAATTTGTAGGTAGAAAAAGCGAGCGGCGACAGAAAGGGTTAAGGTGCGGGGAAATGTCGTACACACGGGCATTTTTGTTTGTCGCCTCCATCAGAAAAGCGGCGGCCGCGGCCGGGAATGGACCCCACGTCCTCATGCTCAGATCGAAGACGGGAGAAAAATGTTTTCATTAGTAAATAGGTACAAATTAACATCATGCTGGCTCAAATGGTAGTAATATTTTGCCAAACGATGAGGAAACTGTTGCAAAGTTTCAAACGTTCCTTTATCTTTAGTGAACTAACTAAATACACAGAACGTGAAAACAGCGCTAGTGGAGCGATCTGTCGTACGTATGAGCGTACCAGTCCCATAACTGAAATTATTCTTGTGTGAGTGACCTAGGCACTTATGTAGAGTTACAATACCCTTATTTTCAAACAAATAAAGCACTACATTTTAAGATAGTGCTATAGGTGGAAATGTTTGGAACACTGGAACATTTTCAGGACTCGAATATTTTGTTCCACAGTAAGACGGGAGGGCCCCGAGCCCGCATGGCATGGCGGCATGGTGATGGTGCAATGCCTGTGCACCAGCGCCAACATTCACGCTGTGAGTTCAACAATCCTTCAGCCTGGTTACTAATTCGATATGAACGTTGGAAAACGTATCCTCCTGAATGGCACAGCCTCAAAGTTTTATTATGAGCGTTTTCACCTGAGCTGTCCACAGGTTCTGCACATCGAGGGTTGAAACACCATTCTGCTCCACCCCTGAACCGGATCTTCAAGTCGCCGTCTGAGTCCACACTTACAAGAGTCCCGACTTTGCCAAGGCACTGCGAGAGACAATGGGCAGCATTCCACATTCAACGGTTACTCTCCGAACGTAAACCCAGTGTCAGTGTTTTGATACTCCAGACCAGTGCATTAAAACGTAAATCTACCAGTTGCTGCTGCATGAATTCTTCTCATATTAAACACAGCCAATCGACATCAGCTGGAAGATACAAATCCCAAATTTTATTGTGATACTTGCGATAAGAAAGCATAGCACTGCAACACACCAAAGCTCAGTCAATATTTCTCTCCTTTCTTCGGAGAACACGCACACACTTCACGCTCACACAGGCTCTTTCACACTGCCGGCTCACCAGTTCCAATGGCTAACACCTTGTTGCACTAACAAACTAACCACTGATACACAACCTTTGGTCGTGCTACTTGCACAAACTGCCCACGTTCATGTGCACTTACATTTGCTATAGATGCACTCACATGCGTTTCTTCACTCCGTAGCTACTCTTTCCTTCGGGGAGGACTGTGTTTCAGTGCAGCATGCAATGCACACAGTGAGAAAATTCAGATTTTTAACACAACTGCTTAGTCTATAACACCACCTTACTTCTCAGAAAAACATAAACGTGAACTCCTGGACGTGTGAGTTTTCTTAAAACGTACACTAACGGGTGCATCTCGGTAAAGGGACTTTTTTTTTACTTTTTCAAAGACATAAACGCCCTCAGAACGCAGCCAACCAACACATCCAGTACTTAGATTAGGGGTTTGCAAAATACCTGAGTCAAACATTACTGTTCCATGCCCATCAGATAACTTTACAACTTTCTCAAAAGATTTTTTTCCAGTCTTGCGCCCTTCGACTGCAGGAATTGCGCCATTACAGCGGTGTAGCGGCTGCTGGCCGGCATTCCTTCAGTTGCAGCGATGAGTGCATTCAAGAGCCACTTTAAGAGGAAAGCTACAAAAACAAAGCAGAAAAGGAAGGTGTACCTCCTAGGACAAGGAAATCGCACAGTGCCCCTCCGTGCAGACAAGAACTATAGCTCCCGCAGCGATTCCAGACCAGAGAACCTTGGTTCCCTAAAGATATGAAGTCCTCTCCCTTAGACATCAGTACCCCTTTATTTTTATGTAATAATTACCTTATTTTCTCGCGCTCTGTGTGAGTTTTTTTTCATGCGCTACATATATATATATAAGGTAAGTAGAGACAGAGACAAACGAAAAAGACGTTAAAAATAACAATAAACGTTTACTGACGTTTCAGGAACAGGACTTCCTTTCTTCGTACTCTGAAGAAAAGAAGTCCTCTTCCTGAAATGTCAGTAAACTTTTATTCTTATTTTTAATGTCTTTCGGTTGTCTCTGTCGCTACTTACCTTATTTTTTCGCGCTCTGTGTGATATGTAGCGAATCAGAATAGGAAGTGAGGGGCGCGTTGAAAATAACACAGAAATAAGACTTGGCAGTCAAGAAAACATCGGAAAGCAAAGGGGAGGATGTGGCAGGTCATTGAAACAGATAAAGAATTTGGAAAGAAAGAAAGAAAGTGGAGAAAAAATGGCCCCCAGGGGGGATCCGAACCCACGACCTCCAGAATACCGGTCTGGTATCGCACCAGACCGGTACCAGACCGGTATTCTGGAGGTCGTGGGTTCGGATCACACCTGGCGGCCATTTTTTCTCCACTTCCTTTCTTTCTTTCTTTCTTTCCAAATTCTTTATATGTTTCGGTGACCTACCACATCCTCTCCTTTGCTTTCCGAGGTTTTCTTGACTGCCAACTCTTATTTCTGTATATATATATATATATATATATATATATCCGGGTGCCTTAAAGACTACGATGGTAACACCTTTACATGATGCTGAACAAAATTTCTGGGAATGTTCTCGGAAGTTTGTTTGCAGAGCTGATGAGAGCGGTCCAGCTGAAACACACAGCGTGTACTGTTTATATAGTGCATAAAAAACAGGAAGAAACACTCGACGCATGGTCAATTTACACTGCCTTGCGACGATACTGGAAGTTATTTTGTTGGTGTATGTTACTTTTTTTCTGGGTCTGTCTTGCCTTTTGTGCCATCTCGCTTGAGCTTCCTGAACGTTCACGGCAGAATTCGCTTTGTTTCGCGGTTGTTGAGCCACGATTACTGCCGGACAAAGATGGAGATTTTCTTCTGCGGGACAAAGCTGGAGATTTTCTTGTCGCACAGATGAATCGGCACGCAGTCCCCATTGTCTTTCGCGAGCAAGCACCCGTTTTCCCCATGGCTCATGTTGACTGCTCAGCCCCCATGGCCGAAAAGACCGGCTATTTGTTCGGACGGTCCATTCCGAGAGGTTCTGGCGCCCTTTCTTGGCAAGTTTTAGTGTCAAACTCGGTGCGTGACTCCCAACGACACTGGGTGGACAGCAACCTGTACCCCTAAATGTAAGCCCCCGCTGGAGTCGAGAGAGTGTTGCCGCCGTGGTACTTTATTTGGTACGTCACTGCACGCGTTTGCCGAATTTGTGGGTAAGCTTACCGCCTACGCAGCCCGGCTGATTTTTTCTCGAAGTTCATTTCTTTAACAGACAACTTCACTGTAATTCGTCCGTATAAAAGCACTTTGATGTAGTATAATTGCAATGGTATTATTATACCAAATTTCTCTCTCCCTCTCTGTCTATTACATACATTATATATATATATAAAAAAAATAAGGGTTGGTAGTCACGAAAACATCGGAGAGCAAAGGGGAGAATGTGGTAGGTCATTGAAACAGACGACAAATTTGAAAAGACAGAAACAAAGTGGAGCGTAAGAGAGTTCAATGCTGGTCGACCACTCTTGACATGTACTAGACACTGAGTCACGTCCCAGGGGTTAAATAGAAGGTCCCCTTCACTGCGAGTAGTCCGACTGGCGCTGGCTACAACCCCCAAGCAGAGGGAAAAAAAATACCTTAGCATAAATACCCAAGAAAGTGGCGGGGAAACAACCCCGCCGGTAGCGTAGTGGTCATCGCACCGGACGCGTGTTATGGAGGTCGTGGGTTCGGATCCTACCCGCAGGCATTTTTTCTCCACTTTCTTTCTGTTTTTCCAAATTATTCATCTGTTTCATGCACGTACCACACTCTCCCCTTTGCTTTTCGAGGTTTTCTTGACCGCCAACCCTTATTTCTGTCTTAATTCAAGGAACCCCTCATTTTCCGTCTGATTCGCTAGTTGTATAATATTGTCACGTGGATAGTTATCAAGCAGCGATCCCCTGCTAGCGGTATGCGTGATCGACTTGCAGTGTTAGTGTAAAATCCCCAGCGGGTGTGACGTTCCCTCTCCTTGCCAGCCAGGTGTTCGAAGACGACGACGCAAGTGTGTGGGTCCACCGTTCACGGGCAGAACGATTCAGCCTTCTTCGCTGAGACTCGCCGTGCTGCCTCTACTCTTCGGTGTAGCGCTACGCCTAATAAATAGGTACATCTCCATCCTGCTGTCTACACCTCCGTCTACTAAAACGCAACACTGGTGGAGGAGCCGGGTTTTCGGATGCCTGGATCCCTGTCCGGCGCCAGCCCAGAAAGGCCGTGTCTCATCAACACGCCGGTCCATCGGAGCAGTCGGCGCAAGCTCGGTCTCTCGCCTGAATTACCGGGCCTTTCCGACGTCCGCACCCGTAAGGCCCCGCAAGCTCCCATTATAGCCGCACCACAGGTGGTAATTCACCAGCCTCGCGAACCCAATAAATTCCACGGGGATGCCTTCGAGGACGTTGAAGACTGGGTTGCTCACTTCGAGCGTGTTGCCACTTTTAATCAGTGGGACGATGCGCACAAACTGCGGCAGGTGTACTACTCGTTGGAAGACGGCGCTCGCATTTGGTACGAGAACCATGAGGCTACATTCACGACGTGGACCGACTTCCGCCAGGAGCTTCAGGAAGCCTTTTCCGACCCGGATCGTCCTGAGCACGCGCTGCGGTTGCTGGAGTCGAGAATCCAGAAACCCAACGAAAGTGTCACCATGTTTGCCGAGGACATGGCACGCCTTTTTCGCCGCGCTGATCCTGCCATGTCGGACGCGAAGAAACTTCGCTACCTTATGCACGGCGTCAAGGAGCAGCTTTTTGCCGGCCTTGTCCGAAACCCGCCACGCACTGTGCAAGAGTTCATCAGGGAGGCCACGGCTATCGAGCGGGCTGTGCAGGAGCGAAGTCGCCAGTATTCTCGGAGGTCCGCCAACGCTCCCGTGACCACTGCTAGCCTGACGACCGACGACAGCTCTTTGCGGGAACTGATCAAGTCGATCTTGCGCGAAGAGCTAGGCAAGCTTGGAATTTCGACTCCACAGCCGACGCCCTCCGTGGCCAGGATTGTGCGTGAGGAGCTGCGCCAAGCATTCTCGCCTCCCGACCCGCCCGTGCAAGAGAGCCCCGCAAGCTACGCAGCAGCCATGCGTCAGCAGCCACCAAACGTGTCGACTGTCCCTTTCCGTCAGCCACCCCCGCCTGTGCAGTCGTGGCCCACTTCGCAGGCGAAATTCCCACCCACCCGGGTTCGCAAAACGGATTTGTGGCGCACAGCTGACTGGCAACCCCTGTGCTATCACTGCGGTGAGTCTGGCCACGTCTACAGACGATGCCCCTACCGCGGGATCGGACTACGTGACTTCTCTCCGGCTGCTCCCCCTCCCCGTCTTGGCCAGCGGCCGACCGAAATCGCCGACTACCTCTCCGCACGCAACACCACGCCACCTACTCGTCGATCCCGCTCACCTTCTCCGGCACCGCACCTCCCGCCGACCCGTCGCGCCCCTCGAGACGACCCTGACGTCCGGTTTTCCAGCCCCCGGCGGGGAAACTAGACGAAGCGACCTCGGGAGGCAAGGTTGCTGATTGCAGAAGCTCGGAAGACCTCCCACCGCCACGGACGTCAACCAATGGTTTTGCCGCGACCACTCGACGAGAACAAAGCGCCCATAGAGTTTTGCCGCTGTGTAAGCACACGACGACGACGACCCTTAATGCCGACGAAGGCGCTAGTGCTGAGCTCAGCGTTACCATCGACGGGCATGAGGTGACCGCTTTGCTGGACACCGGGGCAGACTATTCTATCGTGAGCCAGCAATTTGCCGAGCGGTTGCGCAAGGTAAAGACTCCGTGGGACGGGCCTCAGTTTCGGTCCGCCGGAGGCCACCTGATGACACCAGTCGGCAAATGCACGGCCAGGATTCGTCTAGGAGGCACTGACTTTGTTGGCACCTTTGTCATTCTACCTCGGTGCTGCAAAGACGTAATCTTCGGCATGGATTTCTTGCGGGAATACGACGCCGTTATAGACATAGGCGAGGGCAGGGTGAGCCTATCGACGCACCTGCCTCCATTACAGCCTACCGAGAACCGACGTCTACCGCTGCGTATCGCCGCTGACGACGTAAGTGTGCCGCCACGATCCTGCGCGTTTGTCGTAGTAGAGTGCGACGATCCTTGCACTGCCGATGGCGTTGCCGAGCTGCACACATCGCTCTTCCTCGACCACGGCTTTGCCATCGCGAGAGGCCTGCTGCACCTGTCCTGTGGCCGCGGAAACCTCCTGCTCACCAATTTCGCCAATGAACGCCAGCACATCGTGAAAGGAACTACTGTAGCCTTCTTCGAAGCTGTTGACGACACAGAGGGCTGTTTTGTGCTTCAAACTAGTGCCACCGCAACAGCCAGCAGTAAACTCGCGATAGACGTCAGCACCAACCTGTCATCAGAAAAACGCCGAGCGCTCCTCGACCTACTGAAAAAGTATGCGGACTGTTTTTCCTCCACGTCAGGTGTCCGTCAGACGCATCTGACAAAGCACAGAATAATTACCGGAGAAACGACGAGGCCCATCCGTCAGAACCCGTACCGTGTGGCCCCTAAGGAGCGCGATGCAATACGGCGGCAAGTACAGCAAATGCTGGAAGACGACGTCATCGCACCGTCGAATAGTCCTTGGGCGTCGCCCGTAGTGTTAGTGAAACAGAAAGATGGGACATTGCGGTTTTGTGTGGACTACCGCAAACTCAACGAGGTCACCAAAAAAGATGTCTACCCGTTGCCTCGCATTGACGACTCCCTCGACAGACTACGACACGCCCGCTATTTTTCGTCTATGGACTTAAAAAGCGGGTATTGGCAGATCGAGGTCGATGAACGAGACCGCGAGAAAACCGCTTTCGTGACGCCTGATGGGCTGTACGAATTTAAAGTGTTGCCGTTCGGGTTGTGTTCCGCTCCAGCCACTTTTCAAAGACTGATGGACACCGTGCTGTCGGGCCTAAAGTGGCAAACTTGCTTGGTGTATCTGGATGACGTGATCGTGTTTTCCACCACGTTTGAAGAACACCTCGAACGCCTCACGTCCGTCCTCGAGGCAATGCGATCCGCCGGACTTACGCTAAAGCCTGAGGAGTGTCATTTTAGGTACGACGAACTCCTGTTCCTCGGCCATGTAGTTAGCAGTGCCGGAGTTCTACCTGATCCTACTAAGACAGAAGCGGTATCCCAGTTCCCCGTGCCAACCAACAAGAAAGCCGTGAGACGCTTTTTGGGGCTATGCTCCTATTACCGAATATTTATACAGAACTTCGCCCGCATTGCAGCTCCGCTGACCAACCTTACACGGGATGATGTCGCGTTCCTTTGGAATGACGAGCAACAGAGGGTGTTCGACGAGCTGCGCCAGCGGTTGCAAACACCTCCTGTCTTGGCCCATTTCGACGAAAACGCCATCACCGTGCTCCATACCGACGCCAGTAACGTTGGACTCGGAGCGGTTCTTCTGCAATGGCAAGACGGCGCCGAAAAGGTGATAGCGTACGCCAGTCGAACGTTGTCCTCTTCGGAAGCCAACTACTCGGCCACAGAAAAAGAGTGCCTCGCCGTCGTTTGGGCAGTACTTAAATTTCGACCCTACCTGTATGGCCGTCCATTTACAGTGGTCAGTGACCATCACTCACTCTGCTGGTTGATGAGCCTAAAAGACCCGTCTGGTCGATTAGCTCGGTGGAGCCTTCGGCTTCAAGAATTCGACGTCAAAGTCATTTACAAGTCCGGCCAAGAGCATGCCGACGCCGATTGCCTTTCGCGAGCACCAGCTTGTCCTGCGTCGGCGAATGACTGTACCGATGATGACGCTTTTCTTGGAGTGCTGGACACATCCTCCATGTCAGAGCAGCAACGGGGGGACCCCGAGCTACGGCCGCTGATTGATTTCTTGGAGGGACGTTCATCCACTGTGCCGCGGGTGTTTTCAAGAGCGCTGTCATCCTTCAGTCTACGCGGTGGTGTCCTGTATAAAGCGAATTTTTCTCCGCGTGGCCGAAGCTACCTGCTTGTTGTACCTGCAGTACTTCGTAACGAGGTTCTGCAGGCTTGCCACGATGAGCCGACGGCGGGTCACCTCGGCTTCACCCGTACCCTGACAAGGATCCAGCAGTCATACTACTGGCCAAAACTTTCTGCAGCCGTGCGGCATTACGTGCGCACGTGCCGTGAATGTCAACGACGGAAAGCGCCACCACTCCGGAAAGCGGGCCTCCTGCACCCTGTCCAAATCCCCGAGAAGCTGTTTGAACAGGTCGGGATGGACCTGTTGGGACCATTTCCGACGTCGTCCGCGGGAAACTAGTGGATTGTAGTCGCTACCGACTACCTCACTCGGTATGCCGAAACAAAAGCCCTCCAAAGAGGAACTGCATTCGAGGTTGCCAAGTTTTTCATTGACAACATTGTTCTCCGGCATGGTGCCCCGGCCATTGTTATTACGGACAGAGGCAAAGCGTTTACTGCTGGGCTTGTCGACGCAGTGATGCAACTCAGCGGTACTGCACATCGGACCTCAACAGCGTACCACCCGCAGACAAACGGTTTGACTGAACGGCTCAACAAAACAATAGCGGATATGCTGAGTATGTACACCGACGCCGAGCACAAGACCTGGGACGCCGTATTGCCATACGTGACATTCGCTTACAATACGGCTCAACAAGGCACGACCAGGATGACGCCGTTCTTCCTCCTTTACGGCCGTCCCGTGACCACTATGTTGGACGCAATGCTGCCTCACGACACCAGCAACGATAACATGCAGCTAAATGAGTTTACGGAACGAGCGGAAGAGGCGCGTCAACTGGCGCGCTTACGAACAAGGCAGCAACAGCGCTACGACACGCACCGTTACAACCTCCGTCACAGGACTGTCGTTTTCAAACCCGGCGAACGAGTCTGGGTATGGGCTCCTGTTCGACGTCGAGGACTCTCTGAAAAGCTCCTCAAACGCTACTTCGGTCCCTATAGAGTTTTGCGCCAACTTAGCGATGTCACCTATGAGGTTGTGGACGACGGAATCGTTTCTCGACGCCGGCGTAACCGCCGCCCTGACGTCGTTCATGTCGTGCGTATGAAGCCCTACCTGACACGTTGAGGGACAATGCCTCGAGCGCATTTTTTTCCAGAGTTTTGCACGCATCGGGACGATGCTCTCTCGACGAGGGGGAAAATGTCACGTGGATAGTTATCAAGCAGCGATCCCCTGCTTGCGGTATGCGTGATCGACGTGCAGTGTTAGTGTACAATCCCCAGCGAGTGTGACGTTCCCTCTCCTTGCCAGCCAGGTGTTCGAAGACAACGACGCAAGTGTGTGGGTTCACCGCTCACGGGCAGAACGATTCAGCCTTCTTCGCGGAGACTCGCCGTGCTGCCTCTACTCTTCGGTGTAGCGCTACGCCTAATAAATAGGTACATCTCCATCCTGCTGTCTACACCCTCCGTCTACTAAGACGCAACAATATATATATATATATATATATATATATATATATATATATATATATATATACACGCGTAGTCGAGTCAAATCTCCCGTCATGACAACCGTGATTACTCTGGTTGAATTGCTGAATTGCGTCTTACGAGAGCCACAAATGGCCAGTGGTTATGGCCGCCTTTGGGCCACACATAAACATCCAGGCAATCAAGACATGAGAATCGCAAGTATTTTTCCTCTGCTTCTAGTATTAGTCAACATGAAATGAGGTGAACACAGGGATGGGTACGCTTACCGCATCCATGGAACTGCAATAGCCACCATGGTTAACTTGCAAAAGCTTGACCTGGTGGATGTTGCTGGATATCTTCAACTTTTGTCCAGGTGTGTACCTAGACGCCTGCGAACGAAAACTTTTTCCTTAATATCATAAGAAAAAAAACTGAAAAGATGCGATTGTGAATTCGGTTCTAATCATGCAAAGCACCATTTTCTCAGAAAAGCCAGAGAAGCAGCCGCATATTAACTTCAATTCAGCAAAATATAACGTTTTAGTGTTACTTTCTGCACCATTGTTACAAGGAGCCGAAAGGACAGCGTTTCGCGGTCGGTGATGCCTAAAGTATACACGCAGCGCAACAGGAAAGCAATCGTGTTACGGGGAAATATTAGGTCCAACTTACACTACTATGCATGAGGAGTTTACCTACTGCACCAGCAGTGTACACTCCTCTGGTGAACGCATACATCAGCAGCCATTCAAAACGAGTCCACAGTACTAAGCTTCTATAAAGCAAAAAAAAAAACGGTGGTTGCAGCAGCAAAAATTAAGATCAGCTGGCCAGCTACATTTCAAATCTGGGCAAGCGCTTCATAATTGAAAAAAGAAGGAATTGTTTATTGTCTTGAATTCTTAGTAACAATACCTAAGCTCTGCACTCTGTAAAACGTTTCATTCCCCACACCCAAGGACGATCATCCAAAGTTTGCATCCCATTCACGTAACCTTAGCGCCAGGATATTGTTTAACACGAGCCCGTATTATTTATGTCGGACATACTGTTCTCCTTGTGGCACCGGCTTCTTCAATTGTAGTACGAAGCATCCGAAGAAACTGGCCTGCAAGATCGTCACCCATGCCTCTGCTTCCTGCTAGCATTGACAACCTTGCAGCTGAAAAAAAAATGTTATGGAGACAAAATGGTGAGCACTCACCACGGGGCATTGAAGAAACGAACGAGAAATTCCGTCATACAACTGCAGTCTCCCATTAACTATGAAACTACCGAAGCATTTTCGACTGATTTTGCTACAGAATAAAAATTATTTTCCTTCTGTATATACACAAGTACGTACAAATATTTCTACATAGATGCGTATATTATATATATATATATATATATATATATATATATATATATAGAAAATAAGGGTTGGCAGTCAAGAAAACCTCAGAAAGCAAAGGGGAGGTTGTGGTGGGTCATAGAAAGAGATGAAGAATTTTTTGAGTCGAAAAGAAAGTGGAGAAAAAATGCCCGCCGGGTGGGATCCGAACCCACGACCTCCAGAATACCGGTCTGGTGCGATTTCTTTTCGACTCAAAAAATTCTTCATCTCTTTCTATGACCCACCACAACCTCCCCTTTGCTTTCCGAGGTTTTCTTGACTGCCAACCCTTATTTTCTGTCTTATTTCACGGAGCCCCTCATTTCCCATTTTCTGATTCGCTACATGCTTAGCGAGGGCCTCTGTTCTGGCAGTCTTGGTGCCAAAGGGACCTTAAGAGGGTTCAACGCTAGTCGACCACTCTCGACATGTCGTAGACACTCGAGTCACGGCCCGGGGGTTAAAAAGAAGGTCCCCATCACCCCGAGTAGTCCGAGTGGCGCTGGCTACCACCCCCAAGTGCAGGAAACAAAAATACCTTAACATAAATACCCGAGAAAGTGCTGGGGAAACAGCCCCGCCGGTAGCGTAGCGGTTATCGCACCAGAACGGTATTCTGGAGGTCGTGGGTTCGGATCCCACCCGGCGGGCATTTTTTCACCACTTTCTTTTCGACTCAAAAAATTCTTCATCTCTTTCTATGACCCACCACAACCTCCCCTTTGCTTTCCGAGGTTTTCTTGACTGCCAACCCTTATTTTCTCTCTTATTTCACGGAGCCCCTCATTTCCCATTTTCTGATTCGCTATATATATATATATATATATATATATATATATATATATATATATATATATATATATATATATATATATATATATATATATATATATATATATATATATATATATATATATATATATACCCCTGAAGAAAGCAAGTTCTCTTTGCTGAAACGTAGGCCACAATCGTGCTTTTACCTTGTTCGAAGTTTTTCTTCTTCTCTTGTGTTCTCTACCATCTTCAAAGTTCTACTACTCCCTATATATATATATATATATATATATATATATATATATATATATATATATACATATATACACAAACACAAGCTGGACTAGTGACAGTGTCTAGTTGAAAATAGCTAACAGCACTTCAAAAAGTGGCTCCTTGAACAGCTATATTGATATACTAGTTAAACTATTTCTTCAAATAATAAAGTTTCAAAACATACCAGAACAGATTCGTAGATGTTTTGTCTAAAAAACAGTGCAACGAACAGTTCATTCAACAATACTCCTGTGCAATCCAGTCCACGCAGTCACTTCATAAAAACGAATGTTGAAACAAGGACATATGCCAACAAAAATTAACGGCACTTGTTTAGAGCAGACACACTACATGCAAAAAACTATTCAACCTAGGAAACAAAGAAAAACACCCTTGTAACAGCATGTTTGAGGAATGAAGTGTTTGGTATTCCATTCCTTGCCTTCTATGCTCTGGCGCTCGCCATATTTTGCTTGAGGTATTTGCGTTAATTGACGTACTTTTTGCTAATTCAAAGAAACAATTTAGAAACTTTGACCTCATTTTCTTCCCAAACTACGGCTTTGTGTGTGAAGCTACACTGGTGCGGCGAGGTGCATGGTAGTGGAGCCAATCAACTCATTCCCACAATTCAAGTTTCCTAAAGGGACACTTGACTCATTTGTAAACATTGTGGGATGTCTAGCGCCAATTTTACTTTAGAGACTCTAGGCAAGGTCTCGAGCAGTCTCGCCACGTTGACAGGACTTTATTAAGTAGAAAAATCAATTCCTAAATGCTATCTCTCTGCATCTTCCTTGATGATTTCCAACGACCTTTCGTATGAAGTCTAAACAAGATGGTTTGGCTTGACTGCGCTACTGTGGGGCTCGTCGACCCTCCGACAGAGTCCGACCGCGCAGTGTTTAGTTGTGCAGCCGCTGGCGCGTCGTCTCAATTCGTTTGCTCAATTGAAACTAAGCCACAACTAAGCCACGGCACGTTTTCCCAGGACGAATGTACCTTTTGTTTGTTATATACTATGTAAAGCTCTAATTCCAACTCGCTCCACACAAGCGCACATGCGACGCTTCGCTGACTGTGTGCTAGTAGAAAAATCTAAAACCATTTGAATGCGGGAGAAAAGTCACCGATATTAATATAAATACTCAGAAATTAAAATCAATCCATACTTTTTTCGTGCAGCGTAAACCCAGGTTACGGGAAGCACTTTTTGCGCTGAGTGAACTAGCACAGCGACGAGCAGCACGATCACACATCTGCGAACGCCGTTCTGTCTAAGGAATGCAGTCGGTAGGCATCAGATGTTGTTGGAATTTGGGGGACGTTTACTCGCACGAGCGCTATACAAGAAATACTCTTCTAAGCTGCTTAAAATTCTGAAACTGAATTATAATGTAAACTAGCTTCACATTATATACTTCACATTTCCGCCCCTCGAATCGCTGGCTTAAGGCCGAGTGGTCTGGAACACTAGTGTTGTTTTGCAAGTCGGAAGTTCCAATCTCCAATAGAGCATGTTTGGTTGTTTTGAACTTCCTTTATTTGTTTGGGGCACTTTTTTCGATAATTAATTCATCATTTTTCCGCTGTAACGCTGATTTCACCATGAGCGAGCTCGCAGAAGGCATGCAGACTGACACTGACGCGCTTGCGAGTTCTCGTTGGCGTAGTGTTGCCATAAGCACCGACTGCTTGAGGGCACATTCCCGAATCACCCGACCCTTTGCTTGGTGCGAACACGAGTCTTACAGTATAGGCGCGAGTCAGGCGAGCTCCAAAGATGGAGGAAAGGCACATCGCATTTGCACTTCTCTGCAGAGACGCGCGGGGCGTTCATCCACTGCGTACGCCTCGGCTAGTGGTTGCTACGATTTCATGTCGTGCTGGTAGGCTTATCGGACGCATTTTACATCCGACAACATGGCAGAAGCGCGGTACGCCGATTACTGCGATATGAAGAATACTTATTCAACGATATAGTCGGATGCTAATCGAGTTGTTTCACAGAACGGAAACCGAAACTGAAACCGAAATTCAAATAATGGACATCGTCCAATCACGTAGCACGTTGTATTGACGTCACTCCTGTTATTTGCGCGGCCTCCTCAATCCGAGTATTGTAGGTTTTCTTCTTTCAAGCTTTATAATATAAATACCGACTTGTGGCCCGGATAATAGATGAAGAGTGTGTTCATTTGAGCAGGTTTACAAAGACTAGCTAAAAACATGAGCTTCACTAATTCACTTCAATGTCCCTTTATTGTGTGCCCAAACGTTACATATGTTGGCACTGTTTTGGAGCTTTCATTATAAACGTGGTTACCGTGGCTGTGAATCAAATATCTAACACCAGGGATTGTCCATGGAGTAAAGTGGTTTATTGCCGTCTGATTAAAATACGAAAACGTACATAATGGCACGTGCAAATCTGCAATTATGTATTCTCCCTTATTTCCAAAAACCAGTATGCCCATTGCCAAACGATTTTCACTTTGCAATAATTCAGTAGCTATGTAAATTTATTCTTAAACACTAGTCACCCTTATTTGGCAAAGTGATTAGAGTGACGGTGCGCTGCTTGCAAGATTTTTCTTTCTTGTGCATACACTGAATTGGAAGCCAGTATGAACGGGCATGCCTACAGCTATAGGAGCTATTACGTGTCCAGATGTACATGCACATCTGGACACATAATAGCGTCTGCTTCTTTGTATCTGCTCATCCACACAAAAAAGCTAATGTGACTGAGTATTATCATTATCCACATCAATACATTGGTTTTAAGTGCACTAAAGTAGTGTATTCACTATTATTGCAATATTGCCAAAGGAATAGAAGTTTTCTCTTCGCAAAGCCGGCGTTAAACTGCAGTGATACCAAATATTCCTGTGCATTAAAAAAAAACAGATGATTTGAGCGGCCGGAAAAAGAACTGGCAGTTTGGGAAACGCTCGAACAGAAAATTCAAGATAAAGCTTTTTGAAATATGCACTTTGTTTAACAATATGGCCAAGTTCTGTTCAGGTAACTATTTTTCAGCGTAAAAATACAATATCGCCCGCTGAATGCACTTTCAGCCAGCTTCCAAGCTGTGTGCAGCGCATTGTCTATATAAAGCAACAATGTGGGCCTGCACTAGGATATGCAGTTCAAGTAGGATCGACGGTAGTCTTCATGTAAAAGTGTTAAAGAAATACTTATCTTAGCCGCACTGAATGCTAAACGAAAATTATTTCGCCGATCGTTATGGAAGGCTAAAAGGATTTCTTGGTATTGGAAAAGGACTGGTATTGGAACTATGACACTGGTTTCCAGCTCAGTAAAGCTCAGCTTGGTGAATCCAACTTTCATAGACCCCACCATAGATGACCGCAGCTTAGTTCGGCGCAATTATTGTGGTGTGAGATCGACACCCCACATGAGTACATTGTTTGCACCCTACGTTTTTTATTTGGGGAAAATTTCATATTCTGTATGTGCGAAAACCGGTGACTTGTATTACATAAAAAACAGGTCCAATGTTCAAGCAACACAAACTGCCTTACCATCACCTTTGACATGGGGTCAAGCAATGACATGAATGATTACGAATTATTTGGATATCTCTTGCACAAAAACGTTACTCAAGGTAATCATGAAGCCTCCTGGAACCGCTATTCCAGAATCAGAAAGCTGCTCAAGGAGCATGTGTTACACGGCACAGAGCGAGATTAAAACCAATGTATGCCTACACACATGTGCACTTTGCTTTGAGCAGAACATATAAAGTGGAAGTTACCTATGGATACCGCAGGACAAAATCCCCTGTTAACTTGGCTTCATGTGAATGTTGAACAAGTTAGGCACAGCAAAATCCATATGGAGCGCCAGACAGACGCCCATCGTCTGGGTTTTGCTGGGCGTAATGCTCGTTTAGCATGAAGTACAACTAGCTCGTACCCATACGTCTTTGAAATCATGTGAATTGCAAAGCATCGAGTTCTACCAGCTTGCTCTCGAACCCATTTTCCACGAAACCGACAAATCTTTGGGGGCTTAAGGATCGATTCGAAAATTTCTGTGAAGAGAAAGTTATTTTGACTCAACTGATGTCTTCCGCTGAGCTGCTGCCAAGAGAGGTCAAACAAAGAGGGTTGAATGTCCATGCGGTGCCTCTGTCGACCAGTACCCGAACATCGCACGTCGGATGGACTTTGATCACCACTCCGGTCTTGCCAAGGCACTAGACATCAGGCAAAGTGCACAATGCATTCACAAGTGAAATATGCGCTACTATAATATTCAACAAATCCCAACAGCCCAGCTGTTAATATTTACAAGGGCCTGCAAGGAACTGCAAGCGAAATCTTTGCACTGAAGGAAAAGCATGTTGCTTTCGCAACATGGACTGCGCTATTGTATCGCGCACCGTCCCGTTGTATTTGTTCTTCCTGGTTTTCGGTTCTTTGCTCTTCGTTTCCCCATGAACACTCCCCAACTCGCCAAGATTTTTTTGTTGCTTTTGCAAATTCATCAGCAAAAATGGAACGTCTGCGGTGAGTAAACCATTGTGCATACATCTAGAGCGGTTGGGGAGACAGTGGCTTGGACAAGCACAGTGGCATTGCTAAGCCGGTCAAGACACGGGACTCCGAGTACGAAAAATTAACTAGTTCCGCTAGCTGGTTGGATCATAGTAACGCGGATTCAAAACAGCGCTATGCGCGGGACAAGTATTGACAACACGGCACACCGAGTAGAAATACGTCGTTCCTTGTTTCATGTACCAAGTTCGCACTGAGTTTGTTATCCTTACTCAGCGCCAAACGAGACAAATGACTAGTAGTAGTCATTTTGCTTAAAACAGAAAAATAGGCACCGTGGCATCAATTTTTCTCCCAGCAAAAAACAAAAGTGCTTTTGCATAGACATCTTGCGCAGGTTCAAAATACTGGGGTAGTCTAAATTATTCTGTTACCCCCATGTACAGTCACTGAAAAATAAAAGGCGAACACGAAAATATGAATAATAACCCAAATTGCGCGATTTCTTCCCATGCAAAGAAATTCACGTGTTGCCTTATTACAGTAACAAATATTGAACTGTGTACTTGGAAATACACCACTAGCGAGCCATTATTTTACCTCCACCGTCCATATTCTTCGATGTTGCGCGTTCTGATTCATATTGTTGTGTTCTAATTTCACTTGTCTATGACTGTAGAGTGTGCCTCATACCCCAGGTGTACCTCCAGTGCATAAGGACCTCGGGTTTGTTTATTAAACAAAGATGTGTAATAAAAAGATTTCGCCACCTTCGCAACTGAGATGCGAAGATTGAGGAAAAGCAGGAGCTGGTAGTCTTAACTACCTTTAACTTGGCTTTTGTTGGTCTCCACAACTTATTGTTAGCGAAAACGCCCGCGTGTTCTAGATTTCAGGGTAAATTAAAGATCACCGGGTGGTCCAAATTAATCCGGAGCCCTCCACTACGGCGCGCCTCACCACCTGTATAGCATCGGCACGTTAAATCTCATAATCAATCGACGAGTTATTGGTAGATCGGACATTGATACCGTAGCGCACACATGCTCCCCCTCAACTACGCCAATACCTGCACATCAGAGCTTACGTCATCGCTGGGCTCAGCCAATACCAGACGCGCGCCTCCCCACCCGAACATCTGCACCGCGACCCGCCCTCCCCGCACCTGCTCGTCCGCTCTCCCTCCCTCCAGGCCACTTTTCCTCCCACTTCATGGCCTGCCATTTTTCCCCCTCTTCTCCACTTTGCTAAGCCGAGTTTTGAGCCATGCTAGTCACGGATAGAACTCGAGCTTAAACGGCTCCGCTGTTAAAAGCGCAACTTTCTCCGTGAAAACTGAGTAAAGTCCACAATCCCGCCAATGTCCAACTTAGCCAAATTCTAAAGTCAACACCGCCGCTACAGACGCAAAGGAAATGCTGAGTGCCCCGCTTGCTATGATAGGGTAGTCAGATAGACGCCGGTTTCATAACGCGAGGAACCTGGTTAACATTCCGACTACAGGAACGCCTTTGTTTCTTGTGACGCACACTACCCATAACAACTCGTCAACTCTGCCGCCACACCCTCAAACTTCTTGTCCTAGCATTTGCTTCCTCTCCACTTTGCTGCACCGATGTTTGGGCGACGGCAGGCACGAATCAGGCTTAAACAGCTCAGCTCTTAGAACAACTTTCCCAGACAGGGTGTTTGCTTGGCCCGTAAGAGTGGTAGAGGTGCGGAATAGAAGACGACTGGAGATAGGGTTGGAAGCGGGCTGTAGCCTTTCAGAGCAGCTAATGGAGCAGGAATAGTGCTTTTTTGCTGCAGCTATGGAGAAGTAAAAAATACGAGTTTTGGAGCAGCTTTGAAGCATCAAAGGAGAAATTTTGGGGCAGTACAGGTCTGTCTGAAACCAGATTTCTATTCAAACACATTCTTTCCAATTTTTTGTTTGCTGTACACACAAAGAAGATATAATTAATGGCTCCTGCTCAAAATTCGACGAATACTGCACCGACCAATTTTCTAATGAGTTAGAGAATACATGTTCCGATAATTAAAACCTAAAAGCTGGCACAGCGATATCTAATAGAAAAGTAAAGATAACCGATGCTTTTAATAGCTACACTTATGCAGACTTCAGATAGGTGAAAGATGAATTTTCAGGATATCACAACATTGCTGTAGTGATGAAAAACAATACACAGAAGACCAGAGATATAAAAAATGCCGCCTTTTACTCCTACGCTGGTAACAGTTTAACTTGATATTTGACCAGTTGAGAACAGAGAGACGTAAAAAATAGTAAGGAAAGCTCAGAAAAAACAAGGATTTAGAGAAAACGGCATGAAGAGAAAACAAGTTTTAATTTGATTCATTGCATAACTAAACCTGACTAGGCACCAGAGGAATTAAAAATGCATGTTGATGTTCCCAAAGCCCCGAGGAAAAATACCATACAGCAGACCATGTTCTAAATTGACCAAATAATGCATGATTCCATCTACGTAAAAACTATCGTGCAACAGCTTCGTGTTTATCCAAATAACGAACGTACCAGTGTTTATTAACGTTTTCTCTTCATCAACAGCAAGAGCAAAGATTTCATCATCATCAGCAGCAAACAGTTCATCGACAGCAGACATTTTTAAATTCCTTTAGCAAACTACCGATGGCCCCTCGCCTATACCCGGGCCCAAAAAAACGCTCTAATAAGATGAAAAAGACAGCGTGCTTATTCGAGTGAGAATGACCCCCCCCCTCCCCCCTGCCAAAAAGCATTGCTGTGCCGCAAACACACCCACAGAGCGGATTAGACCATGTTCAGTCGACCGACGCAAAAGCCTTATCGTGATCTATGCACGTAAAAAAACTCCATGTAACGCAGTTCGGTTGGCTGAGGCGTGAAATGACGTCATTTTTTGGAGTTATTACGATAGTTGTGTTAACAGTGAGCTCAAACTTACTCGCAGATGGCTGCTAGCTTAACAGAATACTCCCTCCCGCTGGTGCAACTGCCGCGTCTGTTATTTCATCCGACACGCACGGCACGGGGTATGTAACCTTTGGAAGAGCAAGCGCACTCGCGATAACTTAAAATTACATGGGTCCCACTGGACATCAAAACTATTTTATTTTTTGTTTTTGACAATACCCAACTAACCAACAACTGCTGGTGACGACTACAGCCACTAGATCAGGTTCCAGAGTAGCGGCACTCTTTTCTGTCTTTGTTGTATGCCGCCGACAGCGGCCATTGGTCGAAACGCGTCAAGGGACATTTGTTTAACCCGGAGAGCCCATGGGCGCTGACATTTTGCTGCCTCTGTGTTGCCGCGCGCATGCTCTTCGATAAGTCGTGATCTTCGGAGCGCAGTGTGGCTGCATAACACCTTGAGAGTAACTTTTTAAGCCCCCAGACAAAGTAGCAAAACCGTGCTGCTCTGTACTGCGCTGCTCCACCTGGCGGTAAGGTGGAAAACGCCTGCATCGCTTCCAGCTGAGAAAGAACGACCGTGGCCTAGCGCAACCTGTAGCCACTTAAAAATCGTAGCTTAATTAGTGGCTCTAGCGTAACATAGAGCCACTAAATAAACTGCGCTAGCGTAACCGAGCCTGACCCTATCACACCGGCGCGCTGTCTCTAAATCTTCGAAAAGTAAACACAGCTGTCATGGTTGCCAAAAGGCGCCCGGAGCAATTCCGTCCGTAAATGTCAGCCGCAATAGAGCCTATAAAGCTGGCCACCCTGGCGTCAGGCACAAAAATGGCTGCCGCCGTGTGTCAGTGTGGTTACTCTTGAGCGTAGCTTATTTAGTGGTTCTAGTGACGACGCTTGCACCACGGCGCTGCGCGCTGTGCAGTGAGGCTATATTTAGGAACAAAGATTGCCCACTGCGAGGCCCCCAAGTTAACTACAAAGTCCTCTAAAACCGCGCCCCCACTCGGAAACCAAAAAATTGTGATTAGTAATTCAGCGCGTTAGCTCTTTAGGGAGTCTGTCGGAGCGCGCCCCCTGGTAAATGGCAGCTGAACAGGTCAGTCGCTGCTGCTCCCTACGCAATACGACTGGCATTGGACGTCATTTCACCGCTGCCTCACATTTTGCGGCACCGCCTTGGAATAGTTCGGCGCAAGACTGCCTTTTCGAGCAGGATGGGCCAAGAAAAGTTGAATGACGCATCGTGGCGCAAATAGCCCAGAACTTCTACCCGTCCAGGAAGAGGTATGAGACATGACTGATTTCAACTAATGTCACGAGAGGATTATGAATCTGATGGAGATATCAGTGTAGCTACTGCATCCAAGGACTTCATGTCCACACAGAAAAGAAAATTACACTAGTCACTTCAGATGCCTACTTAAACAGCGGAGATAACAAGGCACAAGCAGAGGAACACCTGACAAGCGCTGTTCCGTCTTCTCCATCTCGTATTCTGCACTGTTTAAGAATTAGTCATGTCTGCACACTCCTACAAACGAAATTTTTGGAGGTTTCCTAGTGCTCTTACAGCTTTCATACCACCGTTCCTAGATGGTAAAAATTTAATGCATGCAGCCAGAAATGCAGGACATGAAGCAACAAAATAACCATTGAACCAAGGACACATAAATCACAATTATTACGCCCTAAAATTTCTTAATCATTCATAAAAAGATTGCTATGTCATGCAATGCGTGAAAGCTAATAGTGGACAGCTCACGTCTGAATTTTCTCACTGACATGTGAATAAAATTATCAGAACTGAAACTGCCACAAGAACCATAAAAAATTGTGCATTAAAATGTAGCATTGCACCTTATTTATTATCTTAAACAAACGACAGGTTAATCGAAAAGAGAGATTTACTTCACCTGTGACATGGTGTCAGCAAAGCCACCATGTTTCACCTGGAGCGTTTTCATTCTTTGAAGATCATCGATGATTTTCACCGTGTCTCCAGGTGAGAACACAGGCACCTGAAAATGTCAGTTCCCCCCCCCAAAAAACCTAAGGCACGTTTAAAAGCGCAATAGTTTCCTGAAAATTCAGAAAATAATTTTTAAATAGGCGTTATGAAGACAAGCAACAAGCCATAGTATCTACATTGCTCTCCCTTTCGATTGTTGACCTGGATGGAACTGATGCCTAAATCATGGCTTCATTGCTTCAATGATGGAAAATACACTGCGCTATTTCCATAACATGGCACTACGTCCCAGCATTCAGGTCAGTGGCTTCAGCTCGGTAATTAACATGGAATGGCCAGAAACCCTTCACAAAAGTCACAGTTCACACTTTCAACTTGACAATGTATTCTGGGCACAAATCAACCTATACGAGATCCCTGTAATTAACATGGGATGGCCAGAAACCCTTCACAAAAGTCACAGTTCACACTTTCAACTTGACAGTGTATTCTGGGCACAAATCCACCTATACGAGATCTCTGTGCGTTTGATGTGTGATGTGAAAATCGTAAAATAGATTCCTGAAGCAACCTCTGATGCAACAGAGCTTACAGGGCCTCGCAACTCTCAGTTCTGGTAGCATATACCGCCCGAATTCGCAAAACAGAACCAGTGTTCACAGAATTATTGCACATAAAAAGACCTAGTTCTGCTGCACTTTTATTGCTCTCCGGAGCCGCAGGTAATGCTGTGTAAGTTAATGCAACATTTACTCAAGGCGGTAATAGACCTGATCGTGCAGACGTCGGTTGGCAACTTCTGGCTTATAGCTTTAATCAATAGGGCTTTGATCAATAAGGTCCCCCTGCAGTCATTGACTTCGGGACCTTCTCCTGTATTATGTTTTTTTTTGTGTGATAAATAAACCACCATCGAATTGAATCGAGTCGAAGGAAGCCATTTCCGCTGATTGATTGTTTTAGATCTTTATAGAATGTAACGCAGCGAGATCTGTTTGTACGCAGCCAATTTCTCTGCATATAATTATGGATGCGGGTGCTGGCGTGTGAAACCAATGCCTTTCCAGCATGTTCAGCGTCCGCAAGAGGCAATGCTGCAATGTCAGCGATGCACTTGGCTTGATTAGTTGAGTCGTCGCAGGTTCGTGAGACTTTATTCACTAATGATTTTTTTCTAAGCGCCAGTTGCGAAGTGCTGTCAACAAATGTACCCGCATTTTTGCTCCTACGACGCTGAAATCCCGATACATTGTAGAAATGCTTGCCGCAGTTCACTATAAAGCGGCGAGCAGTTGTAAGCTCATTCATTTTGTTCGCTATGTTTCACATAGTCACTGAACGCAGATGTTTTCTGTGCTCATCAAAAATAGAAAATTAGTAAATAATCCATTATTACGAACCACGAAAGTTCACGCTGTTCAAAAAGACATCCCTGCTGCCTTCTCAGCAGCTTCAGGATAGACATCTTGACAAAGTATGTTTAGGTCTGGTATCGAGGGCTGGAACTGGACAATTTACATAAAAAGTATAAATCTGAAGGCGTATGATAGTGCGTCCGCATTCTGCAAGCGATCGTAATTTCCTAAAACTCTCGGCATCAACAGCGTCTGCCAACGATGGGCACGCAACGCCTGCAGAATACTTTATTTTCACCCAAGATAATGGAAAAAAAGTGTTTCCTTCTAGGAATGTCAATTGCGTTATAAACAAGTGAAGGCCAAAATGACGTCCAAGCGCACAATGATCGGGAGAAGCCGGAAGAAGCGACAGAGAACTGCTGTAGACATTCAAAAAGAAATTGCTCATTGTCCACTGCACATATAGTCAGGCACTCAGATACCATTGCCTAACTTACTTCACTTTCGTACCATGTTCAAGACGAGCTTCGGAATCCCGTTAAAGGGACACTGAAGTGATATGTAAACATTGCGGGATTACTAGCGCAAATTGTAGTCCGGAGTCCCCAGGCCATGTTTCGACCACTCTAGGCGCGTTTACGCGATTTTATTTAGTATAAAAACTAATTCGAAAATGCTGTCCTCCTCTCTTTACGCTCGCCCATTTTCTGTGGCGTTTTCGTGTGACGTCAGGAGGGGATGAGCTGGCAATTGGCTGCGCCACGGCTGCGCTACTGCACGGCTCCCCGGCCGACAGAGTCAGTCGGCCCAGCGTTTCGTCCGCCGGCCGCCGGCGGGTCGTCGCAATCAAGGAGGTGAAAAAAAAAATTGCTTAGTCGCAATTCGTTCGCTTAGTTGAAACGAAGCCAGGACACGTTTGTGAATGGAAGAATGTGCCTTTCTTTACTTGGTTTGTTTGTACACTGTATCTAGCTCCAAGTCAAGGTCGCTTCACACAAGCGCACAGGCGACGCTTCGCTGACTGGTACGCCAGTAGGAAAATATAAGGCCTCTTGAAGGCGGGAGAAGAGTCAGCGAAGTCAATATAGGTACTAACGAAATAAAATCAACTGATATTTTTACCGTACAGCGTAAAACTAGGGCGCGGGAAGCACTTTTTTGCGCTGGGCGAACAAGCACAGCGGTCAGCAGCACGACTACGCATCTGCGAACGCTTTTCCGTCTACGAAATGCAATTGCTAGACGTGAGCTACTGTGGAAACTCGGGCGACGCTTACTGCACGATCGCAGTACAACAAATAGTCACCTTAGCTGCTTGAAATGCCAAAACTAAATAAAAGTGTAAACCGGTTGTACAATATATACCCTATATTAGCAAAGCCTTCGCGTCCCGCTCCGTGGCTCAGCGGTCTGGGGCGCTGGGTATGTCCCCGCGAAAGTTTTGCGAGTCACGAGTTCGAATCCCCGCGGGTAGGTGCTTTTTTTTTTTGTAAGTTAATTTTTTGTTTTCCGCCGATGTTTTCTATATTGAGTTCACCTTTTTTTGGCCCACAACGTTCATGGCTACAAGAACTAGTTCACAAAACGCGCGCAGGCTGGCACTGGCGCGCTAGCGAGTTCTCGTTGGCGTGCTATTGCCATAAGCACCGACTGCTTGCAGGCAGTGGGCACAGGCCAGAATGAACAGACCCTTGGCCTGGTGCGAACACGCTTTTTACGATACAGGCATGAGGGAGGCAAGCTCCAAATATGGGGGAAAAGCGCATGACATTTGGGCGTCTGCGGGTACGCGGAGGGCGTTCATGCACTGCGTAGGTCTCGGCTAGTGAATGCTACGACTACAAGCCGTCCTGGGAGGCTTATCTTGTGCATTTTACAGCCGACAACATGGCAGAAGCGCGGTACGATGATTACTGAGATATTGAGAATGCCCATCCAACAAAGCCATTGATTATGTTTTACAGAACCGAAACCGAAACCGAAACTTGTGTGATTGCTAACCTTGGGCATCGTCCAATCACGGCGCCCCTCCTCCCAACGTCACAGTCTTAGTTGGTGCGGCCGCCGCAAACCGCGCATGGTAGTTTTTCTTCTTTCGCGCTTTGTAAAATAATTACCGATTTGTCAACCGGATAAACGATGAAAAGTGTGCTAATTTGAGCCAGTCTACGCAGTGCAAGCAAAAACGGGAGCTTGACAAATTCACTTCAGTGTCCCTTTAAAGATGACATTCCTACTGCTGGCATACGTCCTCATAGCGCCTTTCAGGGCGGAGCTGTTAGTATCTCAGGGGTCGGCATTTTTTAAGTGCGAATGCACTTCTTAAGCGAGCCTGAAGCGTCCGCCGCCGTCCGCATAGCAACAGCTGCGGGTGCGCGCGCTCCTCGTCTTCCTTGGCAACGGGGGGAGATGGGCGCGCGCTGCCTGGCCGCTGACATGGCACATACCCACGTGGGGGATTGGCCAGGAATCTCCTCGTCTTCCTTGGCAACGGGGGGAGATGGGCGCGCACTGCCTAGCCGCTGACATGGCACATACCCACGTGGCGGATTGGCCAGGAATCGGGCGTGAGAAGGGCTAATGCACCCGCTTAAAGGAGTACTGACACGAAATTTCAAAGCTGAGATCCGCTCTAGCAATCAAGTACAACGACAACACAAATAGGTGTCTGTGAATAAATGCATCTTTCTTTCTTTGTAGTTGTGTGTGTGTGTGTGATCTCTCTTTCGCGAACATTACCGAACCGCGCAAATTCAACTCGTGCATTCGCACTTTCACATTCTTCCCCTCGGGGAAATGCGGGGAATTTTTTTATATCTGTCTGCTTCATTCATTCGTGATGTTTGACGTTCTCAATACGTACAACGTGAATATTTATTCAACGGTGACATTCAAAATGGCGTAACTGGCCTTCCACTTCTGTAGGGGAAGATGGCTTGTTATATTTTTTCACACCCGTGGCGTACTACGTGCAGCGGACGAAATTGTATTGCCCGCTCTAGTTGAAACCCGCACGTGAAAAAAAAGATACGTTTACTCCCCCTGAGGCCTTCATTTTCTGGCAACGCATGCCTGGTTCATAGTGTAGTGCGTGGGTTCGCTGCGTGTCCTCTGAAGCACCTTGCCTGCATTTGCACAGGCACTGGTTTTATTACATAGTGTGCCACACACTCTACAGTTTCTCACTGGATGCTTGATTTCGTTGCCACCTTTAGAAACATATCTGACCACTGCTAGATTATTATCCTTCAGAACCAGGATACTTGTTTTAAGCTACTATCTCTGAACAGTTTTTTTTAAACACTAAGGAAAGAAAGCGAAGGTGCACCGACGATCCCGACATCACGCGATGCGGCAGATGGTAGGTACGCACATCCGTCTTCATTCGCTAATACCACGTATTTCATAGAAATTTTTCCTGAGTGGTGTTTGATAATTCGCAATGATGCAGGTTCTGGCTGTGCTGTTAACAGTAAACTGTTAGTTCGAGGGGCCATGACGCAAAAATGCAAGATTGGTTCACTCGAAAGATTACTTGGTTAGCATAACAATGACACCACCATTAACGCTATCTTCGCTAATATAAGATTTATGATGGTTGAAACCGAACAGGCATGCGACAGCCCAGTCAGCGCTCCGCACTGAACTCGACTGGCTAAGGCCGGCAAAATTTCACGCAAATTGAACAGGGATTAAATGTTACAGAATTAGCTATTTCCGCATAAATGTGGTGCACATTCTTTTATAGCAGTAAGAATGGTGGCGTAAACAGTGGAAGTTATGAATGAACACGTAAACAAGAAGCATCCGTAATTAAGGCGTGCACTATGCTGACTGAAGCAGCACAGCCGTCGGGCGCGCTGGTCCTGTCAACACGACACTGGCCAACTGGCTTTAGCGATATTGCCATTTAAGCGACCCTGCTAGTTAAGCGTACTCAATCTTTCACGAACGATTACTCTGAACCTTAACAAAATTAAGCAAGCTACATTGCGTTCAAAAACAGTGCAAGTGCTGACAGCGGTCTCTGTGCGATATTGTGGCCCCACCGATTAAGGCGGAGAGTAAGCAAAAGACAACAAGACACTTTTCGCAGTTCGCAGCATACCTATTCAACATACTAACATCCGCGTCAGGCACATTTCCTGAATGCGTCATTGCTTACGCCACGAAACCCGATTTAGCCGGGGGAATTGAAATTTTCATTAAAATGTCCAATTTCTTCGGGATTGAAGCGTCGTTTGCAGACGTACAACAGTTAAGGCTACTATAAAACACCAATTCTTTTGAATAAAACAAATTCGTATTTTGTCTTCATGGCCCCTTCACACTGTGCCCTTCCTGTCTGCTGCATGAAAGAACAATATCGCACGTTGCAAAACCTTTCACCCGCACTCGTCAGTTTCTTTAGTACGACTATATTAGTCCACAAAAGGTAATACAGCCAAAATAGCAGCCCACAAAACTTCTTTCCACTAGTTCTAATCATTACAGGTGCCACCAGCACTCCAAGGTTTTGTTCTTGTACCCTGCTAACTTCTGTGAGGAGAACGGACGCTTACCAGAAGAACTGAAGTTCAAATCATGGAAGTGGTTGGTTGAAAAAAGATGTGTTGAGCCACACAGGCCCGCACAAGCAGACTTCGTTGAATGAATCACTGATTAATAGGTCATGTAAGGCCAAATACTTCCATGTAACGAACACGAGACACGTGGTGGATTCCAGCACAGAACTCCTTCCGTTGTTATTTTCAGGTTTGCTTAGTAATTTCGCAGAGTTGTAATTTAAAAATGGAGGGTTGTTTTGATGTTGATTGTAGGGATTAACGCGCCGAAGCAACGCAGGCGATGAGGCGCGCCGTAGTGGAGGGCTCCAGATTAATTTTGATTACCTGGGGATCTTTAACGTGCGCCGAAATCGCGTACACACGGGCGTGTTTGCTTTTCACCTCCACCAGAAAAGCGACCGCCGCGGCCGGGAATCGAACCCGCGACCTCGTGCTCAGCAGCGCAACGCCTTAGCCACTGAGCCACCGCGGTGGGTTGGAGGGTTGCTTTGCTATGCTATATACTGCGAAACCGCATAACCTCAAATTTTTAATGTGCCAACCTTAGACAGCCTGATTAAATGTCATTTTTGCGAATTATAAAGAAATATTTATAAATGGCGCGACACTGCATGTAGCTACACAACATGCCTTCAGCGTGCTTACGCAATAAAATGCTGAAAACCTATCTGCGTACGTCGCATCAGAAAAATCGCCCTGCATCTGCCTGCTTCACTGCAAATATCGTCAAAAAACGAGTTATCTGCCACCCCTGCAACGTAACCCTTCCGCTCTCCGCTGTTACACCCCACGCTCTCCCGCTCCCCTCTCACACCTCTTACTGTGACTTGAATATAGGTTTGTTCAATGCAATGAAATGCAATTTGCCAGTCATTGCATAGCTCGCAGTCAACCCGTCGAGGCAACGCGCAATTTTTATACGTTGTTTCTTGCTCTGACTGACACAGCACGAGCGGGAGCTCTGACCTTATTGTGCTGGCTTTTATTTTGCATGACCCGTAGCCATTCTGCACTATCTTAACGCATGTGTTTTTTACTTACTATTGTCAAAACCGGCCAACGTGTATTTTACCTTAAATAATCGGGTCTTCCCGGTCATTCACTTACATTTCGCCTCAGATGTGCATCAGGCTTTCTATTCGCTAAATAAAGGGGACTTGTATGGCACACCCCAACAATTTTAGTAGCTTGAAACGGTTCTACCTATATATACTTCGCTGACAATTTCCTTCAACTCTTGGCCGGAAGGCTGATTCGGTGTGCATTCAGACACACAGACGGACCAAAATTTCCGAATTAAGGTTGCCCAAGCAGGGATATGATATTTCAAATCAGGATAGGCTACCTACGGCCACCTGAATCAAGGGAGTTGACATAAGCTTCTCACCAAATGCACTGATGGTTAGAAATGAAGTGGCACAACCGAAATCCACTAAGTTGGTTGCAGGAAATACATGTCGACTGATGTCCAGTGTTCCTCAGAAGCAACAACTCGAGCAATAGTTTTTTTTTCTCTCGCACACTGTGTTTTTTTTTTCGACGTTTAGCACCCATCTGTTGACATGCAAAGCTTCCTGGACCTTCGAAAACTAAAAAAGAGAGGCCAGCACGTACTTCCGTTTGCTAAAAAAGTTTATGCGAGTCAAATCGCATTGAGCCCTGGTGCTCAATGGGCTAGTGACAGGTAAGTGAAATTGTGCAATTTCATTGTTAATACAAGTCATATCCATACTAACTTTACGTTACTGTCTTCCTTTGAACCATACGTCCTGCTGATGAAGGTACCTTTCCTATTAAACTGATATACGGGCAGCCAGTGCACAGTGTTTCCCAGTTCCCATTCGGTCATTCAGTCCGTCCTAATGAACCAATTTTTTATTGCTTCGTATTTGTTATGTCGGAAGTTATTTTAGACCATTAAAATGTTTTTATAGATCCAAGCAAGAAATTAAAGTTTTGGGCATCAAAGGGTTAAGGTAACCCAAAAGGAAACAACGTCGCCACATTTAAGGGGGTATTGAAGTTATTTTCAGCCCCTGTAAACTTCATTTTAATTCCATTCAAAATGTCCTAATTTATTGTGATTCTGTGTCAAACCAGCACACGCATTTGTTTTTGCATTTAGCTTTTATTCTTATATATACTAGTTTTCACTGTACAGCGTATCCGAAGTTTTTTACTACGATTCGGCTATAACCAATTCGCCGTGAGTTTATCAAAAGCTGCATACCTTTGTGAGAGCCACAGGATTGATGACCCACCTCGTGCTTGAACCAAAACTGACAAAGACGTCACCTGTGGAAGCTTCCTTCTGAATGGTGCCCACTTTGTTCATGTTCTGGAAGATAAACAGCACGTGCACAGATATCAGTGCTAACGTAAATATGTTAGTTACCAAGCTCCCGTAACAAGATCATCCGATATCGCAAGTGATCGAACTGAGGTAATTTAAAACTCTGTAAAACCATAGATGATAAAGATGTAGAAACTGTGCGGGTAAGAATCTACTGCTTTCAGGGCAGCATACTGAAGAAAAAACAAAGTTACTTGCGGCATGGAATAACGTGGGCACGGGCGCTCATAAATGGAGGAACAATGCTCTAATCAAATATTGCGTTCCAGCCTTAATATACCTAAGTTTAGATTTATTAATATTCAGCTGCATTAAACGGTCAGGGGTCTCAAAATATAACAAACAAATTATGTATATGTCAATAAGCAGCCAAGTTATAAAGCTTTGTGCCGTGGTAAACCAATTTACCTAAGCAGCACGCTTTTTCTGAAAGCCCGTACCATCAGTTAACTTTCGAAGGTGGATCGGTCGGGCCGAAATCGATGATCGAACAGGTGATCCGATGAGATGATCCAATGAGATGATCGCTGAAATGATTACTCGCTGGCCCGTTGGCCGACAGCACATAGCCGACGGAGGTCTACTCCTAGCAAACTCAAACATGTACTGTATGTACACTTTATTTACACTACGCATTTAAAACTTTCAAGGCACATGATCGCATTCAAGAGTCGGGCAAGGCCCGCGTCGAGCGGGGCTCGCCGCGCTGGCCTCTCCGGTTCCTCTCCTCTCCTATCCTCCCTAAAACATCAAACTACTCGGTTTTGCCACTAAAACCCCGCCCACAAACGTGACGTCACAACTTGAGAGTGAGGATGGCTCATTCATCAGCCCATACTAGGCCACTGATTGGCCACCGTGACAAACAAAGCTAGGTGGGTTCGAAATATTCACGTGGCCCAACACTCTCACTCTCACACAGAAACCCGGAGGTGTTCAGCACAGCACGAATACAACACATAAAAACCAACCAAACCCTTCGCCGGCCATCTGTTGTCGGGCGGTTTGTCTTAAGGTATTGTTCATACCATGCCGCCTATCATTCTGCCCCACGCCGCCACAATTTCTTTCCTTTGTTAACACCTGGAGCGCCTAACAATAATGCAGCTTTTGATAAACTTGGCTGCCTTTTGGTTGCCTACCCATTGACGCCTCCCAGCCGCCGAGCCGCCAGGTTCAGACGTGTGACCAACTGAAACTCCGCCCAGTAACTTTGAGCAGTGCAACTGTTACAGACAGAACGTCTGGTGACCTCTTCCTATGTTTGACCCAAGGTTTGACCCCTTGATCATCATTCAGCTCCCGCCCGCTTCGGTCTTTCTCGTGGCAGTAATCGCGGTCGTTAAAATGTCAGCGATCCCCCTCCGCCGGTTTCCCAAACGAACACAAGGAAATCCTCCTTCGAAAGCTGACATCGCTTTTTGGTGACCGACGCGTTTGTATGCGTCGCCGAATAAAAAAGAAGCATGCGCTTTTTCTTCTACGCCTCTCGCGCCCAAGTCAGCTCGGCCGGCGTGAAAAAATACGCCATACAGGTAAACAAGCTAACCCCAGCAAACATACCCAGTTGCCGGGCGGTAATTAGAGACCCAAACTTAACATCATCGCTTTTAATTAAAACCTTCACTAAAAACCCGACCCACACAATAATTTCATTTCCATAGCATTCCCGTAGCTGCATCGGATAAAAATATTTTATTTACCTGATGTATCACCAGGTAGCAGAAAACGCGGCATAGTACAACCAAAGTATACTTCTCATTGCACCAATGTGGGCTAGTTGCATACGGGAGCAACCAGCTAGCCGGGACTGAGTGTAATGCCCAGCGCTTGTCCTTTTGCTTGTCCTTACCTCTCTATATTAAACTGCTAAAATGTTCCACCATTACCAACTGTCAAGCAAGTGTAGTAAAGTCACACTCGCACAGAAAAAAATATTTCAACTTTCTGTCGAGATACAGAACTGCTGATAATGGTAGCAAGCGAGGTAATACGCTTTTCTAATGTCCAAATCATCTAGCAGTTGATTTCAAAATAATTGCAGAAATATTGTTTTGTTATTGAGACGAATACATTGAATGACCTTAGAGTGAAAAGCAGCATCCGCTGTCTGTAACAAAAAACCGGCTCCATTGGAAACGTTGCATTGCGCAAAACGTTTTAGAGCACATGGCCTTCATGGAACAAGTTTGGGAGAAAACTTCGCCTTCCAAAGTAGGTGCCGCTAATAAAAACGGCCCCTTAATTCCCGAGCCTCGAGCGGCGAAATTCATCATCATCGTCGTAAACTTTCCAATTACACGTTGGCATAAACCAGCAGCGGCACAACGCGTGGGTATCCAAGCATTTAAAAGCATTATGACAGAACGCAAAGCAAAGCGCCTCCAGTGCTAAGATTGCGAACCCGCTCATTCAGGCAGAAGCAGGGCGGAAGCAAGATGCCTCGGGCGTTTAGCTGGACATTTAATCTGCATTCAGAACCCGTCAAAGGTGCATAGGTGCCCACAAATTTTGTCTTTGATAGGCTTATCATAGAGAGATTGCTATAATTTCTGCAGGTGATTCGTTACTTCTACATCTGTGCAGTAAACAATCACATGCAGATATGAATACAAAGTTACCGACGCAAGTCGCATCTTACCTCCGCCAGTGAAGGCACCCAGCCACCATGCCCTTGCTGGAGCATCTCGAAGCAGTCTGCATCCAGCGTGACACAAACTGGATCCCCCACACGGAAGCCAGACTTTCCAACTTCTGACCGGCTGACGTCCACAGGGGCTACAGTAAATGCAAAAAAATGCGTGTTGATTTGACTTTCTGTTGTGTCTAAAACATCCCGTTGTCTTCGAAATCGGTAAGGCATAGGAAGTAATGTAGGCCCGAAGCGTGGGCGCAAAGTTACAGGAGTTTTGACACGGTATTTTATTAAGGTGCTGGGAAGCGATGCTATTTCCCGCTGGTAAATTTCAAAACTAACCGCCCATCAGCAGATGTGTTTACTTTGCCATGGTGACAGTAACGGTACCACATTCATGTTAAGCAAAAAAAGGGTTATTTTTGCGTCAACAGCGTACAAGCTATTAACCCATATTAACCAATATTAACCCCATAATAACCCATTTTAGAGTCATTTGTAGTACGGAACTACATGGAAAGGCCAAACATGCTGTGGGCACTAACGTTTACAGTCACGATACTGTTCCCACCCATCATGGGACACCCCATTTGTGACGCGCTTACTCTTCTGAATTTTATCGTTCGAACGATCTGCCAAAATGGAATTTCACCTTCGACAAAAACTGCGGGGAGGGGGGTGGGGGGGGGGCAGGCATTCATTGTTTAGTCTAACTACAGAAGCAGACATATAAGAAAAACGGCTCCCGCATGCAAATCAAGTTTACTTTGCATGATAGCGTGTTTGATGGAAAACACCGTGGTAGTTGCAGTCATGTCGCACATTCGGTGCGTGCACCGACCTCCGCCTGGACAGCCCTAAAGGAGACTACTAAAGGACTGTGCCCCGAACAATGGGGAAAATGTTTTAAAAAGCACACTCTTCTCACCATGCAACGACACCGATTGTCCACTTCACGATTCGTTCACTTCACTCGTTAGCGAACGAACACAAATGCAGTGATGTTCTGTGCGGCCAATTTTTCCCTCTTCGGGAAATTTCCGGCTTAATTTTGGCTAAAGGGTGAAAATATTATTTTCATAGATTGCGTGGACGTCATCCCCTCTACTCGGGGCAAGGAGACGCCAGCGACACCCTCCTGCTTAGTGGGACGAGGGTGATCCTCGCGCGCCCTCTACTCTTCCTACGCGACGACGAGGGACGCGCGGCGGAGGGGGAGACCACAGGATAGACCGCCGTCGGAAGCGCAGAACACGGGTACGTAAATGCCTTTCAGCCACTTTTAGCCGTTCCTGTATTGGCCGTTGATTCCCACCAGCGTGGGTCACGGCACCCACCTTGTCGATTTGCACATCCTGTGACTGCGTCAGTGCGTTTGTCTAGGATGTCTGGTGAGTCTCCGGGAATTCCCCCTTCCAATTGCATGGTTGCCCGCATTCGCGCTGCGACTGCTCGCGCCGTCTAAAGCTCGTTCTACATTGTGCGAATTTCCCTGCGAATTCTCAGATGCGGCGCCGCTCGTGCGGGAAAACGACCTTCTTTTCGTGGTAGCGGAAAGTGCCAAATGTTTGGAACGGTCGAGCATCCCCCGCAAACCTCGCTCGTGCGGCTTAGAGGGGCCGGACCTTCGGCCAACAACAACACAGCTAGGGGAACATCACGGAATCACCATTTGCACGCTTAGCCACCACATGGCGCTGCTTGTAGGAGCACGGCATAAGCATGGGCGCACCAAAACAAACGCACGTGCGTTACAACACGATGTCGCGCGCCGTTTTCAACGAATCGGTGTCCGCGCAAGTGGAGGAGATCACAGCAGGGAAGAAGTACAGAAGAACCCAGGAATAGCTGTCCGATATACACCAAAATGTGATGCGCACGCACAACAAGCGAACCCAGTGTTGCTTGCTGTGTTTGTCTTCTCTGCTATGTGTGCGTGTATATACAGATAATTGGCTATTGCTACATAAAACCGCAAATAAACTTATATTTAATGCGAAACAGCCTGAAACCACTTTCCCAGAAAGTATAATGAAACTTATTTTTTTTAAATCACAACAAGCTTAGCTTGTGGCAGACTTCATTCGGTCTGCAATGTGCCTATGCGAAAATCTCGAGGTTCGCAGGCCGTTTAGACGGCATTTCGAGGCGTTGCGAACTTTGTAAGTGAAAATATTCGTACCGCCGAATTCGCAGAGGAAAAACGCACCATGGAGAACGGGCTTAAGGTCAGCAGACGAGCGAAAATGCCTCCCGGTCGAGCCCAGAGGCTTGAAATACATAGCGGCCACAGAGTTTCCCCTTCCTCTACATCCGCGAGTGTCGCATCCGGCCGACTACGGCGGACGCTAACTGCCGCCCGACGGGTGTATGCCTGCAGGAACAGCCTGACGGGTGTATGCCCCAGGGGCTACGTGCGTAGTGCAGTGCATAGGTCGGCAAAACAGAAAGAACTCACTCAAACTCAATCACATTTTTTTTTATTTGCGCTGTACTCAATCAAACTCAGACTCAAAAAGTTCGTCTGTTCACAAAATCACTCGTACTCACTCATCAAATACTCATTTGTAATCGTACTCACTTGTATTAAAACTCATTTGTCCTCACGAGTATTCGTACTCAATCTGTACTCATGAGTACTGAATCTGTACTCATGAGTACTCACTCTGTACTCATGAGTACTCACACTGTACTCATGAGTACTCAATCTGTACTCATGAGTACTCAATGAGTACTACTGCTCATGAGTACTACTCATGAGTACTACTCATTCTGCACTCACGAGTACTACTCATTCTGCACTCATGAGTACTACTCATTCTGCACTCATGAGTACTCAATCAGTACTCATGAGTACTCAATTTGTATTACTCACGAATAATCAACTTTTCTGCACTGTTAGCTAGGTCGTAGCTCGAATGAAAGACTAAGTAGAAAAAATAAATTGTTTAATTGATTAGAAAAACACAGGTTACATGTAAATCAGGACAGAGGAAGTAAACGTCTGACGCGGTGCACTGTCGTTGGGCGACTTACTGTGCGAAGGCAAGTACACTGTACATGTGAGAAAGCGAAACGGAACGTAAGCACTCGCGTTGCGCCTGGCGTCTCGTCTTGTTCTCAGGCCGTGTCGGGCTCAGGGGAGCTCGGGGCTGTCGGTGCGGCCGTGGCCGTAAACTGCGTATTTCTGCGTGTCTTCGGGTGGCAGCTTTTGTCGTTCGTTTTTGTTTCCGGGCGCGCTGATACGTATCCTAATCGTGCTCTGAATCGGAAATGCGCCTGCCCCCAGGCACAATGAAGCGTTCGCGTAGACTGACGTCCGTTCGTATCCAGATCACTGTCCGCTTGTTCACAGATGCTCGATGCTGGCGTTTGTTTTTTGTTGTTCCAGATACTAGAAACTTCGTTAAGAGGGTGTTCGTCTCGTTGAGTTTCGGTGAATTTCAAATCTGCTTGATTTTATTGTGTCTGTGCCGTGGGATTCACGTCGTCAAACCTGAACTTGACAGTGTTTACGGCGTTGCGTTGGTTGCGTTGGTTGCGCCGCTTCCGTCGGCGATTGTGTTCGTGTAGCTCGATCATCGCGTGCTTGATGCATGTGGGGGCGTAGACGTCTGGTTTGTCCGGTGGCGAGCTGCGCTGTGTAGGGATGGCATAGTTCGGCGCATTGAGGACGTTGCTTGAATTGACGCGTGCGTTGCGTATGGTGCGGGAGCCGTTTGGCTTTTCGTTTAGTGTGCGGTAGCGGGGCGTTTTCGTAGGGTGGCATGGCTGATCGGTCAAAGTCGTTGCGGCTCCGTGCTCGCAGTCGCCGTGGTTGTTTCGGAAGTGAAACCGTTGTGGTGGGGAAGCGGGCGTAGTTCATGCCGTCCGTTCGGTCCCACATTCCTCGGCGTCGCAAGCGTGACTTCATCGTCAGGGCATTCGATGCGTCGTCTGGATCGGGTTCATTCGTTGCCATTCTTGCCGTGTCCGTGTCGTCGCTCAAGACCTCGTCTTTTGCCCGTTGTTTCGAGAATGCTATAATCGCTATCTCTCCCATACAAGCAGGCTCCGTTTATCGCGAGTCCGCTTGCTCGCGGTTGCGTCCTCTTGTACGAAATGGTGTTTGTCGTGTGAGTCTCGATCAGAGCGCGGGTGCGGGGGATCTTGTTAATTCTGGCTCGGACATGCCGCATGCGCTGGCCGTGTCGTTGCTCGTTGACGGACCTACTTGTCTTAGTGTCATGTCGTTCATCCGCTGGACTCGGGCGGGAGCAGCGGGTGTCGGAGAGCTCGTACTTTCCGGTAGGGTTGAACCGCGTGGGCTGGGTCTTTTGTTGCTTGTGGCCAGGTGATTTCTGTGGTTGTAACATTCGCTGGCCACGTCCGGATAGCACCGGCAGTGGGAGCGGAGGATGTCGCGAACAGCAGTTTCCTCCGTGTGTGCTGGCTTGGTGGCGTTCCGTGCGTTGTGCATTTCGTTCTCCGTGGTCAGCTCCACTGGTTCAAGTTGGATGTCGTTCGTCACTTCTGGTGCGTTTCGTGCGCTGTGCGTCTCGTTTTATCTAGGAAACTCCCCTATAATTGGGGTGCGGTAGTTCGCCACGTATGGTGCATTTCGGGCGCCGTGCGTCTTGCTCGCTTGTCGTGGCCATATCCACCAATCCGGATATGATGTCGTTGGTTGCGTGGACCCGCGCCGGGACAGCACGTGCGGAAAATGTACGTACCGGCTCCGTTGCGTTCCGTGCTCTCAGCGTTCCGTTCGTGTACGTCTGTAGCGGAAGAGCGGGTGCCAGGAACGTGGTGCCTTCGGGATCGTGCGCGCTGCGTACGTTGCGCGTTTCGTTGCTCGTTGCTGGAATGACCTGCGCGTGGGCGATGTAGCTCGTGGGCGATGTAGCAGAGCAACATGTGTTCGTGATCTCGCCAGAAATGCACTGACCTTCGATGCGTCTCCGTAATCGTGGCGATTACCTGGGAAAGGTCCGGTGAGCACCCAATCACAATTTTGCATGCGTCGTCTCGTTCATGTGCGTGCCGTCGTGCATTTTGCCTGTGCCCGGATCTCGTGCAGTCCAGGAACCGTGGAAAACGTGCGGCCGACTCTCGCCCGTTGTCTCAGAAAACTTTCTCGTTCATCACGCAGCCTTCTGCTCTCAAACAGCGCCGCTTGCAGGGTCCTCTGCCGTTTGTTGTCGGAGGCAGCCTGAAGTAGCATTGGCACATTCGTTCGTTTGGAGAGATGGCGACGTTCTACGTTGTCCTCTAGAAGACGCAAGATGATGTCGTCCGTACGGCCAGAGCAGGGTAGCCCTCGTAATCGTAGTGCGCTCACGAACTGCTGTTTCTTCGTACAGCATAGGACGTAGCGTTCCGTTGAAGTCAGCACTGTGTCGACCACCGCTGGCGTGGAGTGCGTCGGTACCCCATGTCTGCGTGCTGCACTCTCGTAGTCGTGGTGCGGTCCGTCCAGGTTGTTCGTCCGTTCGTCCTCCCGTGGCCTTAAATCATGATCCTGTCGACTGCAACATCTTAGCTAGGTCGTGTCTCGAATGAAAGGCTAAACAGAAAAAAAAATAAAATGTTTAACTAATTAGAAATACTGAGATAACATATACATCAGGACAGAGGAGCCCGAGAAGAAAACGTCTTACACGGTGCATTGTCGTAGGGCTTCCCACTGCGCGAAGGCACGTACACGGGAGAGAGCGAAACGGGACGTACGCACTCGCGTTTTGAATCGCCGGCTGAATCGCGGCTGAATCGCGGGGTAGTTGGCCAGTTGTAGAGAGGGCGCATTATGTACGTGAAGCTACTTAACGGCGACCCCAGTAGCTCCCATGTGTACAGCGGGGCGTGATATTACGTTGCAATAATGAATTATCTTTATGACGGACACAGACAGACAGACTGACAGGCCAACATTGTCGCGCTCAAGTGGCCAAAGAAAGACTATCGTCTTTAAAACCATCTGGAAAGAGACGCTGCCGCCGCTGTTCCGAATTCTGCGAACATTGCGCAACCATACCCCTCGCAACCGCCGCCAGCCCGCAAAGTAAGAGATAAACAGAAAGACGAAAACCGGCTAGCGCGCGAAAAGCCAAAGAGGGAGGTCCCGCCTACAGGACGGGCGCTACGCGTCGTTGTGTCTATTTCCGTTAACAGCTAGGCCAAAACCCACACGGGTCTGATCTTACTAATTTTTCTATGCGTGTGTGTGCGGTTAACCAGAGCGCCCCACACAAATTTGCTGCACCTGGCGACGCGCCGACGGTGGGCCCGATTCGCGCCTCAGTCAGCCAGCCCGCGGCAGACGTGCCGCAACTCGCGGCACACGGCGCCGCCGAGTCTACTCTCCTTTTCTAATCGAGACGGCTGCACCAAATCATGCTTGGGACCACCGGCCCGCAAAAGACACGCAGCGAGGAGTAGACTCTGGAGACGGCGCCGCTGAGTCGCCTCCCCTTTCCCATTCGTGGCTCGGCTCGGCTGACGCAATCACTTCGCCTGCATTCGCCGGATTCAAACTGCGGCCAGTGATAGTCCTGATTGGAAAGATTCGAACTGCACGCGGCTGCGGCGGAACCCCGGGGGTATAAAACCAGCCCTGAAGCAGCGGCTGTGCCGCGGCATTTCATCGGAGGCACTGAGTTGAGAAGTGCCTTTGTTCGAGCCATATAACGCTCTTGCTACCTTTGTATATGTTGTATATGAATGCAGCTTAAAATCACCGTCGGCTCGACAACTTCATCGCTCTCCTCTGCGCCGCGTCGATGGCGGACTGAGCAGGGCAACGTCGCAACATCTATGCATCTGTATTGTTAACCTGTGGCTTTTGTATCTATGTTGTACAACGCGCCCCTTATGTGCACCCCCCTGTGGGGTCTTTAAGGAAATAAAGTGAAGTGAATCGAACAGTGGTGACTGAGCTAGAATGGCCCAGTCCCAACAGTGTGTGTGTGTGTGTGTGTTCGGGGGGGGGGGGGGCGTGGAGAGGGTATCGGTCGTAGTCGAGGGCCGCAGGGCACCCAGTTGCTGCCGGTACTTGGCAGCCGTTACAGCAGCGTAGAACTGCTCTGCCGTGCTTTGTGTACTCGAGAACAAAGTTTGTAGACGCGTTTTTAGGAGGCGTGATAGCTTGCACTGACGTCACTGTATTTCCGTGTTGGTGGGTTGGTTGCACAGCGGAAATCTGCAGCTCTTATCTCGAGCAACGCAGATGAAGCTGACAGCGATCGATCGAAAAGTGCGGTGACGTCGTTATGTGCAATGCACATGTTTTACGAGACGTTCCAAGATTCGAGCTTAAGCGACAATCCCGGCGTCTGGCGTTGGCGTTCATCAATTCAAAACAATTCCTTCACGAGGCCTCTCACAGTGCGAGCTTAAACTCGGCGGTATAGTTGCTAGCGAGGGGTGGTCGCCCCGCCTGTAAACAGTAGTGAAGGTAGGGGAATAGCAACCACCGAAATTCACCATCATCATCAGCGCCCTCATTACACGGTGGCATAAACGAGAAGCGGCGAATCGGGTTGCCACTCGAAAGTAAAGCCATTCGAAAGCAAAACGCTCCTCCGGCGGCAAGATGACAGAGCTCTTCGACAAAATATGCGAGGCTAAACAAGGCGCCGCAACCGTTGAACTGGATATTATGACGTCCGATTCACAACTCACAAACGTGCTTAGGTGTAGTCGGATATTTTATTTCCATTGCTGGGGCAAATTCCACCGCCGCGCCTGCACGCCGTAGTGCACGGTGGGGCTATATGCTCACTTGGAAATGGCACTACACGAGACCATATTACTAGCGAACCTGAGCAAAATGTTTCAAAACGGGAACCTAATAAAACCATATGGGCGCACGTACATTAGCCACACTGTCGCTTGAATACACACAGCGAACGTTACAAACCACGCAGTCGGTTTGACGCGAGTTACGTAAATTAACTGCGACTGTTGAAATGAGCGGTTCGGCTCACGAAACGACTACACAGCGTGACATGCGTCTACGGAAACTTCTGAAGACCGAAAAAGAGGGACTTCAGTACGCCTAGTTCGTGCGTTGTCAGCAGCCTCCACCGTCTCTCCACTAAAACAATTGGAAAGGAGCAAGCGCAATGAAGTCGCCACGCGGTCACCGGCCGCGTCAACAAAAATAACTGCGGCAGTCAACAAGTCCCATCAGAGAAGAGCAACTGCGGCCGCGTTTCCCGCCGGGCCCTCATCCCCTCCTTTTTCCCTCTTCACCGTGACCCCTTTGCGAGCGACCGCCGAAAAACGCTTACAGCGCCAAACAGGGACCGGGAAAGGAGGGAGGTGCAGTTTTTTGTTGTCTAATTTTACCATCCTTGACAGTTAAGCTGCACAGCGGCACCGCTAAATGTTTGCGACTCGTACACGCGCGTCCGGACTCGAGCTCGTGTACTGTACTCAGGAGTGCATATACTCATGAATACACAGTACTCATGAGTACACAGTACTCATGAGTACTACACAGTACTCATGAGTATTGTACTCATGAGTGCTGTGTACTCATGAGTACTCTGTACTCATGAGTACTGTATACTCATGAGTACTGTGTACTCATGGGTACTGTGTATTCATGAGTACTGTGTACTCATGAGTACTGTGTACTCATGAGTACTCATACTCATTAGTACTCAAACTCATGAGTACTCATACTCATGAATACTGTACTCATGAGTACTCATACTCATGAGTACTGTACTCATGAGTACTGTACTCACGAGTAGTGGACTTACCCCTGTACTCACTCGTCATCGTACTCACTGTTTTTTTCTGGGTGTGTGATCACTCACCATCGAACTCACTCGTGAGTTTGAGTACAAATGAGTACAAATGAGGTACTCACGAGTGAGTACGCCGACCTATGGTGCAGTGTAGTGTTTTGTATCGTAGTTGTTCACGGAACGAACCCCTATAGTATGAACGATATCGCTTCCATGTTAAGTGACTGACGTACACACGCGGCGATAGCCGAGGCTCGCTCTCGAAGCCATTGTAGGCAGTCTCTTGTGGCAGTTAGGTGCTGCGCGAGAGCACGGATATATTCAAAACGAAGCCGCGTTCGTTGTACGCACTGCATGTTTGCACCTCATTACGTGTCAGCGCGAATGGATCACACTTGCAAGGTGCGTGAAATTCGCTGCAACACATTGGCGTTCACAAACTAATTTTTTCGAAAACAATACTCCAATGGAATCAGTTACTTGCGCCCGTAGTTACGGAACAGTCATGGTACCCAATAAAGAATAAAGAAGAACAAAACGAAACCAACCTCTCACCGTTCCAGCATCACGTCTAAGGGAGGCGAGAATAGAATTTCCTTCTGCCTGGCGGGTTCAGAGGTGACAGTGATTGATTGATTGATAGATTGATTGTTGGGTTTAACGCGCCGACGTAACGCAGGCGATGAGGCGCACCCTAGTGGAGGGCTCCGGATAAATTTTTGACAACCTGGGGATCTTTATCGTGCGCCGAAATCTCGAACACACGGGCGCTTTTGCTTTCCGCCTCCATCAGAAAAGCAGCCGCCGCGGTCGGGAATCGAACCCGCGACTTCGTACTCAGCAGCAGAACGTCTTAAACACTGAGTCACCGCGGCGGGTCCGAGGTGACAGTGGTGGTATCCTGCTGGCGTCGCTGAAGCCCGTAAGAGCGGTCAGGAAACGCTCATAACCGCGTCCCCGGAGAGCATTTGTTGGTGTTCAAGCACTCTATTAAGCCGCATTTGTGTCTTAAGGTGCTCGAAAATGAACTATTCGCTTACAGACATCACCATAACAAGTTGTTTAGGGCGCGGATAGGTAAAAAGAAGCGAAAGAGAACCGAAAAATTGCATGAGCCCTGATCAGCCACCCAGTGCTCACGCGTAGACGCAGCCACCGCAAAGCTCGAGAAGTACAGAGTTCAGAACAGCCAATGCTGCCTGGTAACGAAAATAACAATCTCAAACTGCACCTGAAAGAAAAATTTAAGGCTTAACAGTGTCCATATATGTGCCAATGGGCATTTATAAGTATTTAGGCACAAACGCCAAATAGTCATTTACAGGTAATACAAAAATAGCACACAAGCTTTGTTCAACCTCTAATTTCTGCTCATACAGTCCTGTCTCGTTAATTCAGACGATTCCGTTCATCAGAAAAATAGTCCATAATGTGAGTTCATAATAATGAATCAAGCTCAAACACAAATATTAAGGAATAATCGTTCCAGAAAAGCACACGGTTTATTGAACCAAAAAACAAGGAAATGTGGCTTTGCACTGATGCCTTCGATCCTATTGTAGTCTCCAGAAAACGCACCACGAAGTCCCCATTCTGTGTGTTCCTCCTGTTCACTCGCATACCAATCATTGCACCGAACTCTCTGGCTTTTTTCTTGCAGTATCTCGTCGCTCACGGCAGTACCTCTGAAATACATTTCTGCGAATCACATCTCGAGGGCCTCCTCCTTCGGGCGAGGCTGCCTGCGGGAAATTGGAGCTTGCCGTTGACCCGCTCGTCCACTTCTCTAATTCTTTCAAAAATGCGTGCACCGTTCACTTCGCCAGATTAATGGCAAGGTTTATTTTTTACTCCAGCCTTCCACGTACGGAAAAGATGCTGAAGGCGTCGAACTTTCGAATTGGCATAGTTTGTTTTTCAGCTGAGCGGTAAGATCCATCTGTTTACGCTAAACACCAGCCAATGAATCCGCGGAACTGAACAGAGAAGCGTACAGCCTTGCTTTTTATGCGTATCGATTATTCGCACAACTTCTCCACAGCCTCGGTACTGGCTATAGCCGGCGTATGCCTCACTGGGATATTTTGGTTTATAGGAAAAGGGTGTCACCCTGTCGTTACTACCTTAGAGTTCTCGATCTAATTCGATGGTATTGGAAAAAAGATCGTTCCGAGGTAAATGCATGCATCGGATTTGTAGCCGTGAATTCTCCGTACGTGCTGGGGCTTCTGGGAGGTCACCATTGTTTTTGTATTTTTTATTTTTTCGACCCTTGCTCGTTATAACGAAAGCAAAATGTCTGTATTTACCAGATTCGTTCCCCCAAACAGACGTCCATGGTCCCAACTGGGAATTGCGATAATAACGCGGCAGAATTACATGTCGAGAAACCGTTCGCAAAAAATTACGTTCATATTCGGGGGTGTCCATATTAACGGTGTCCATATTAAGCATACATGACTGTATATCAAAATGGCGCGATAGGCACTGAAGGAACACAATAGGCATCTGCCTGAAATCCGGTCTCTACGAATCACCACAATAGCATCGTGTTGATTGCCACTGTGTAGGCAGGCTATTTATCCGCCTTTTCTCCATTGCGTTTAACCAATTTTATGATTAATTTGACAAATGAAAAATATGATGCCTGACAGAGCGATAGTAAACGGCACAGGTGCCCCTATGTGTTGCTCCCCTATCTTTGTCTTCTTTGATTTATAATCTAGATTTTAACAGCAATATGTTTAAGCTAGTGGGCGGGCCGCCGAAAGTGCGCAGAAAAACCTCGCCGAGCGATCACGCCATCGCGCGAGCCGGCCCCACCGTAGCTTTGCCTTGCCGCGTTCGGGTGGGACTCGTGCCCCCAACAATCGGTTGTGCGATACAACTGTTACATGTTACAAGTAAGGCTTTGGAAACGCGTCGCGGAGTGGTTCGCTCTATCACTTGTTAGGACGAGTGGTGCAGTTTCGACGCTGCAAAGAGAAGAATCGGTACCAAATGAACGAAACCAAAAGGCCGAGCGGCGATAACGTTACTGAACTTCTTGATTGGCGTCTCACGCGCTAGACCGCACAAACCAAAGGGTGGCCACCGAATCAGTTAAAATAATGCCTGCGGCTTTGCCCAGCTAACCCACATGTGCAAAGCAAAAGCTTGGCTTGGTCTCGCGAAGACATGGTTTCACTTGGTTAACCTTTGATTTAGCTGCAATTATTATACTATTCGACCAAAGCCTGCCTTTGTCTATGGCTGTGGTCCCGCTTCCGGCGTCTTCCGAGCCGGACAGCCCGCCCATCTTCAGTATCCGACGCAAGCTTCACACGTTTGGCATTCTGGACGCTCTCCGATAAATCAGCTCGCCGGGCGCTATCCGGTGGGTGGTTCGACGTCGCTATCCATCAACAGCTCAACGCTCAGAGCTCACTTCCCAGGCGCACTATCATTCATGACCAAGCTCGCAGGCACTCGACGAGTCACGTGGTCAGGCGGAGACGCAGCTCCGGAGAGCGCATGCGCCAAGCCGGCACCGGCGGTTGCAGATAGCGAAAGCGGCCGTCGGCGGAGCTCGGCCGGCAAGTCACATCATGCCTTGCCAACAATATCGCACAGCTTCGGTAAAATGAAGGTCTCAAATTCACCGCCAGGGCGAAATCGCTCAACTGGATTAGTAAAGCCAGAGTCTTTCAATGCTTCTCTGGTCATGAAACTCCCGGCGAAGTTTCGTACGGGGACAAAGGTTAAGGCTACCGCGAGTGGTGCCACGGCAGATCGGAGGGCATCAGGCGGCCGCCGCTGCTCTGTAGCCAGACCAGCAGGCAGGAACGCAGTAGCAGCATACCCGTTCGCAGCGAATTTTTTCGCCACTCACGAAATGATAAGTCCATTTGAGCGGCCCGCGACACGTGAAGCGAAAGCGCACTGCTGATAAGGCGGCGAGCGTCTGTTTTATCTTACTCCGTGGTCCGTTCCCCGCCATACGCGCTCTGACCACGCCCCCGGCTGCCCTCCGATCAACACCTGCGCCGTGGCGCGACAGCGAACGAAGCTTTCCCATAGCGTGATGGCGAAGTTTCATGACCAGAAAGGCATTGAAGGACTCTGGTAAAGCTTTGCTCTAAAATTTTCAGCAAGCACTCGTCCCGCTGTGCCCTCCGCTACTCTTGAAGCTTCACTGCAAAGCCAGTGGGCACGCGTAAATTTTACTAACTTTAATGAACGAGCGGTCATTGCTCTTTAGGGAGTTAATGACAACACACAGAAAGCTTAACCGAGTCTCGAAGCATAACCTTGCCGAAAACTTTGCGGGCTCTCTTAGCATAACCACGCATAATCTTAGCCGAACCAAGAATAAGACACGTGGGGCCGCCAGCTTCGCTGATTGCCCAGTCGTAGCCTCCTGTATAACCGACTGTGCCCGCTCTATCGCCCCGAAACCCATTGGAGCAGCCCGTTCACTGTGGGGGCGACAATTTCCCAGGTTTTTCGATTACCATGCCGACGCGACCTGCCGTTTAATGCGGAGCCGCACTGAGACGCACATCGGCGTCGTCTGCTACGCGAAAGCGTCTTCCTGCTACAAAAGTCCGCAAAACGGCGAGCTCGTACTTCATAACCCAGTATTAAAGACCGTATCTTTACGCGTGGCGTCGCAGAATTACCAAACGCCGTTCGCTGCCCTGTTCTAGCCGGAAAGCTCGCTATTTTGGGTTCACTACCGAACTTTCACAACAAAATGTGTACATGTCGTCACGGTTGTCGCTGCGATAAGAGCCAGTTGACTTTTTCCCTTTAAGTGAGAAATAAGGAGTCTTGATTCATTGTTTAGTGATAGTTGAGTAATATGCATTTGTTTAAACTAGTCCCACCTTTGAGCTCTCGTTTTTACCGATGAGTTCATTCAGTCTCCTTCTGCCGCTAATATTTTTTGCTGTCTCCAGAAGGGAACGCGACCACTCTCCTACCCCCTGCATTTCCCCATCGCCGCCCTGCTCCACGAAATCCTGCCATCGCGCATATAGAAGATATATTGACGACGCGGTAATCCCCAATGCCGGGCAGCTGTGCCAAGAATGACTTCAAGCTTCAGCTCAAGGAGATACTCAGTATTTGAGGACCCCTATATCAACTTAGGATGAACATTTCGCACGCACTTGGCTCGTTTGTGTCTCTAATCACGCACCGAATAACTGGTTAATTCCCAGTGGGTCACAAACCCACTGGCGAACTCATCGGTAACATTTTTGGCTAAATCTAGTGACGCGCAGCAAAAAAACTTTCGCGTTAAATTATTTGCGGATGAACAAGGTAGCCTGCGAAAGACCGTCTCTTTTGTGATTACCATTGTGAAGTTCTAGCGTCACCTTAGTCACTAGTTCGTTTTATTTCTGGCCTTATTACTTTTTTGTCTTTTTTGTTCAAACAGGAGTTGCCAGTCAGTGCCTGTTTTCATTACTTTCTTTCTACATGCTAGCGCCAGTCTCCTTTATACAGCATGTGTTTAACGTTTGCAAACGGCCTTGACAATTTTTTCAAACGACCCATGGTTGCCAGGTGTGAAAACACATTGAGGGCGCCTGTACCAACACAGGAAATCCTGGGATTAGTGTGCCACAACAGAGAGCGGCGGAATTTCTGGCACTGAGCACGCACAAAGGCAATATACAGGAGGCTATGGCCCAGTCTTCACGCCTCTAGAACAAAGATGCCACAATTTGTCTTTCAGTCACATAGTACTAGCCTTCAACTCATACAGCACGACATAAAGTAAAGATTAAATTTACTGCAGGGCTACTGTCTGGGGTCTGGGGCAAATGAACATGAAATCATGACGGGACCTGACGGCTTACCGATGAGAGGCATGTGGTCCTTGTAGAAGCTCCCTCCCAGAGCGGGCACGGTGCACTTGAGGTCCACGTCACCCCCGAAGCCAAGACGGTAACTGTTCACAGAGCTGCCCGACCACTGGACGCGAGCTTCGCTGTGCACACAGCTGTCGTCCCAGTCCCGTATGCTCAGCACGGTGCCAACGCTGCCCTGGCCACCTGCATTTGAACAAAGAAGGGGCACACTTTTTACAAGAGGGCAATATGCGTCACTTTCAAATGATAGTCACGATTATTACACCCTAGGTATCTCGCAGTATGATCAGCAATTGCAGATCTACTTCGCACCCTCACTCTATGGAACGATCTTCCCGATTGTGCCTACCCTGGCTGATCGTAAGGAATTTAAAAAAAGCTTTCACAATGCTTTATCTAACTTTGAACATTTTCCGGTGTTAGACTTTAAACATTTTAGTGTCTTAATTTTTCTCTTCTATTAAACGAATCTACTTGCGATTACGCACTCTCCACAAATTCTTCTTTGCCCTGCTTGCTGTGTTCAATTAAATCCCCCGTTTACGTGTTACTTCCTACGAAGCACTGCAGCTACCCCGCTGTTCCTTGTTTCTCATTAAACTTGTGAATTGGGCTACCCATTACTTGTCCATTATTCCTTACTGACCTCCTGTAAAAAAAAGGATATTTCCTATAGGGAAATGAACAAAACCTATGGTTTTGGCGGATCCTTTAGAGAACTTGATAGATAGATACAGAAGCATAACTCAACTTTGTCCTCCTGGCAGACCTTGGTTTTCCTCCTAAAGTATAGTTTCCTAGGCTTGAAAATCGCCCAAACCGTTCCCTTAAAATATTCGCTGACTAATGGATGTCGTACACACCGCTCACCGCATGCTTGGAGGTTGCGCATTGCCCATATGCAGTGCCACGTGCCTAAAAAGCTGCATAAGGTGTTCAGCCCGACTGTCATGCGATGGGAATGCGATGGGACTTGGTAGCAGCGGCGACGCACAGTTCAGCCATGTTGAACGTCCTTCGTGCAGGTTCGTTTTCGCCGGACGCTGCAAGTTCAATCGACTGCCGCTTCGATGTCAACTGAAGCTACAGCGATCGCCCAGGAGCGATCAAGTGGCGAGACTTTCAGCTTGGCCCACCCCTGCTGCATCGAGCCGTACAAGCATCCCCGGAGTGCTCCTTCAGTTGCTCCCTCACTTGGAATCAGCGGCGACGCAATGTTCGGCCCCACTAAACGTTCTCATTTGCGCTGGTCAGTATATTGCCCTAAATAATTTTGCCTTTAATGTAGTTGTCGCTGCTGCCGCCATGATTTTCTTTTTGGTTTGTAGAAATGCCAGTTATAACTATTGCTTAAGGTAAGCGAAGACATTGCCAAGGTGAAAGATTAAATTAAAGCTGAAATTGCGGAAGTAAAAATCGAATAGAAAGCAATCACTCAAAGCCTGGAGTTTGTCCATACTTCTATCAAATAGTTTCAAGAGCAGTTAAAAATGAGCAAGAAAAGAATGTCGCCCTTGATAAGGAAAACAAGGCGGCCAAGAAAAAGTGTTGAAGCCTAGAAAGTAACACTGAAGGACTTGAGGGCCCTGTTGTGCAAGCTGAGCAGATACTCCAGGAATAAGAACATAAAGATACGACGTGTTGCCGAGTGCGAGAACGGGTACACTTTCGCGATCGTATCAACGATTGTAGAAACTATCAAAGAACCAATCCCGAAGCTCGACGTCAAAGAATACCGGTCCGCCACTCCGATAATGGCAACATTATCGAGCAGCTTAAATACATGCAAAAGCGGGATGGGATGCGAAAGGCGAAGAAAATACGGCCCCAAAAATGAGGACTCCGAACTTCACAACACGGAACCAATAAACGCAAACGAACACCTCTGCATCTCAAACATCCCCAGCCATCTCAGGTGGCGTTAAACGGTTAGATCCTTCCAATGGGTCTGCGTTTAACTTAAATAATTCACGTTCTGTAGGAAACAAAGTCGAATAAATATATCTATTCCTGCACCAGATCAATTTTATACTTGATTAAGTTATGGTATCGGAAACAGTGCGAAAATGATGTTGATTTGCCTAGCATAAACGGGTACCAGCCTTTTTTAGTAAAACGAACGAGTAAACGAAGAGGTGGTGTAGCACTTTGGGCGACCAAATTGGCGCCACTGTGAAATAGTACCCCAGTTCTGCTCATTAACGCCGGGTTAAAAATAATACCAGTGATACTGGAAATGAAATTATTTCAACATTATATCGCCCTCCAACTAGACCTAGTGAAAGATTTCTTTAATAAAATCTTAGGCGGGCCTTTAGACTATTTCCCTAAACTATTTTTTGCTCGTATGTGGAGGTGATTTGCATATCGACATTCATAATGGTAAAGATTATTCGCACGGAATTATTACGGAGATTTTTTTTCGACAGCAGCTTTGTTAGCACGATCACCACGTCTCCGCCTGCTACGCCTTCGAGTTCGTCTTTTCTTCACCTGCCGATTAGAAACTTTGATACTGATATTTCACTTAAGGACCTCTTTCTTAAGACGTTAATGACCATTGCCCGGTGTTAATGATGTATCCTTGTACAAACAAAAGAAATCCCTGCAATTGACTTACGTTTCCATTGATTTTCGAGCACAGATTAGAATAATTTAAACAGGAGATACACACGTACGATTAGAGTTGCGTCATGCGAATATGCGAACAGAGGCAGCGAGCTAGCAGCGACCGGAGCTAGCAGCGAGCTAGCAGTGCAAAGGCTTAATTGCTCCGCTTCATCCACAGGCGTGCCTGGGCGGGATTTTAGCGGCAGCAGGACAGCGCAGCGTGGCTTCCAGACCGCGACGCGCAAGTGGAGTTGCGTACTACAACACGCCTCCCCGGACCACGTGGCCTGACGCTGCATTTCGGATGCCCTCAAAAGGACGACAGTCAAGTTCTGCCCTTTTCTTTCTCGTTCGCCTTGCTGGTTGAGCGGCACATGGATGCTGCTGACATCAGGAACGAAGACGAACTCGTTATCTGCTGGCACTTTGAGGATGATACAACTACATCTGAGAGAAGAAAGTGTTTAATGCGTCTCCTGCTCTATTTACAGTGTATTTACAAGATTTTATGTAGACCTTCTAAACATAAAGGATTCCCTGCAGCCCAATCAAAGAACAGCGCTTTCCCTTTTGTGAAATTCCCATTGGGTTCAGAGGAAATGTCCGGCCCGTGTTCCTTCCGGCCAATTATTCGATGCAAAACCGCCTCTCTCAAGGTGATCATTCGTCGCTTGCGGGTTTGCATGGTCCTTGCCTCATTCTTCGTAACTCACAGGGTCACCTCGGGTTGAATGGATCCTCTGCGATGTGGTGCGCTTTGCCATTGTGGTGCAATCGCCGCGCCACCGGCGAATGCGTCATAACACATCCGTGCGCTGCGCGATCCCTTGGGATATCGCTTGTCCGCGGCCACTCACACGAGTCCCTCGCAGAGCGGAAGCACTTCATCTGATACCAGAGTCAGCGTGGTTCGGCAGTGAGTGGCCTCTCCGACTCCTGGTCGTCGCCGCTTGGTCGAACAGGGTGCAATGAAGAGGCAATGATGATACTGCGCATCCTTCAAGTGGTTGCGGGTCTGTTCGAATCCAACAACGACGAAGGCGCTTCCGCGATCACTTGGCAGTGGAGGCATCGAGCGAGCAGTGCAAAGGCATAATTGCTCTGCTTAATCCACAGGTTGGCATTTCCTCATTTGTTTCGTTTCGTTCTTCGCTGCCTTTGCACCAAAAGTATTGTTGTCTAAATTGCTGCGTTTGTGTTAGCCTTGACTATGGCCTGCGAGATCGATAACCTTAAGCGGGAATTGCGGAAGGAGATAAGGGAACTAAAAAACATCGTTGAATTTGGAAATAAGGATTACAATTAGCTCAACAAGGAAAGTCTTGATGTAAAAATCGAAAACGTGGCACTGAAAGCCTCTCAAGAAAAAAATGCCACAAGAACTCGATGTTTGAGACGCTTGGTACGCGAAGCCAACCTAAGTCTTACCACTCAAGAACAGTATTCTAGGAAGAAAAACGTGAAAATCAAGGGACTTCAAAACGAGACGCATGAAGACCGTGTGGACATGCTTGGGAAGGTCAGGGCTGCTTTTGAGGAACCCATCAAAGCTGACGATATGACGTTTGTCACCGAGTTCCTACACGGCAAAATTCTACTAACACAAATGAAGGCGATGGTTCGGAACAGAACATTGTGATAGTCTTTCAAACACCAGACCAAACGGGATGCAGTCCTGTTGAATGCACGGAAAATTAGGTCCGCAACCGATGAACTGGGGTACACGGTAAAACGACCTGTGTATGCCAACGAACATCTTTGTCCACAACTGAAGAAACTGCTCGGCATCACTATTGCAAGGAAGCGGGAACTTAACTGGCGCTATGCATGGGCAGTCGGTGGAAAAGCATATTCCCGGCAGGCGGAAATGTCACGCGCCGTCTAGATTACTTGCGAAGCTGACCAGGCCAAGATGCGCAGTGCCGTTCCCGCCACTTAGCGCAATGTAACCAACAGCGCGCTCACAGTCATTCATTTTCTACGATGGCAGTCCCTAAAGATACTACGCAAGCTCGCGATGGTAGCTGTTTAGCATTTATACACTGCAATATGCAGGCCTCTCAAAATAAAAGGACGCATTAACGACGTTCTTCTATGAAATATGTTGTCCATTTTAAGTGATAATGATAACGGAGACGTGGCACACGTGTGAAGACGATGTGCTAAGACTCCAGGCTACCGAACCAGAACAGAATAAATCGGCGTGGTCGTGGTGTGCTTCAGTTGGTGTCTGACGAAATTACTTGTAGCATTGTCATAGACTTTTCAGTAGTAACACCAGACATCGAAGTTCTAACACTAACGTACAAGAATTATCTGTTCGTTGGCATGGATAATTGGCAAGTTCATTGATTTTTGGAACAGATACTGAGCCACCTAAGCTCCGAAAATTGATAAGATGATTGACTTTTTGGAAAAGATACTCAGACACGTAAGCTCTGAAAACCTCGATGTTATTATATGTGGAAACTTCAATAACAATCTACGAAAGAACGCTGCCACAATACGTAAATTCGAACTTTGCCTGAAATCGTTCACCTGCGAAAATTTGATAAAAGAACCTACGCGCATACGCCGCGACTCTGAAAACTTTCTAGATTTATTTGTTACAAACGACCCGACTAAAAGCAAAAAATCTAGCACAATTATTACCGATCTAAGTGATCGCCTTCCGACCTACATGTTCTACAAGCATTCTGTAAGTACGTTCGTTATACACCTCCTCCTCAGCCGCACAGTGTACAAGATATAACTTCAAAAACTCTAGCGGCCTTCTGAAATCAAATTTAATTTACTGACTGGCCCCCGGTATTCCAATGCACTAGCTGTAGCACTTCCTTTGACATGTTCATAGATATACAAAAAAACTTTCCATAATTGCTTTAAGTGGAAAACGATTAGAAGGTCAAAAAGATACGGAAACCATGGCTTACCAATGACTGTCTTGAAATGATACAAAAAAAAGACTCGTTATATTGTAGGTTCTTAAAAACTAAGAACCCGAGTAAGACTCGTTATTTTGTAGGTTCTTAAAAACTAAGAACCCGAGTGATTTCGTAGCATTCACAAAGTACAGGAACTGTGTTACAAAATGTCTGCGTAATGCTAAGAATGCGTATTCTGAGGGCTTGTTCAGTGGCTCTATATTTCGAAGTGACATAGTGTGGCGTGAGATCAATAAGCTCTTAAACAGTGGTACCTCTCAACATGACGATACCCAAATAACGCAAAAAATAAAAAATAAAACAACTTCTGAAAGACAGCTAGTGGAAAAGTTCGACAACTATTTCAGAAATTTGCTGTCAGGAGCTTCAAACGTTTTTGGCGACAAAGACAAGAGTACTTCGGGCGCACCCACTGCAAACACGGCTTTCTTTAAAGCTACAACCCCAGGTGAAATTTAATCAAACGTCATGTCCCTAAAAAACACTAACGCAAGCGACATTGATCAGCTTCAAATGAAGCCAATCAAATTTGTTATTGATCTTTTGCTGCCGGTCCTCTGGCACATCTTTAACCTTTGCTTATCCATAGGACAATATCTGAAGAACATGCAGCTTGCAAAAGTCAGTGTTCTGTTTACGTTCGGCGACAGGAACGAATTTTCAAATTGTCGGCGTATCTCTATACTCCCTATAATAACTAAGGGACTAGAAAAAAAATATATGCAGAAGAACAGCGTCTTTTTGCGAAATATTCTCTATCATATCGCCACAACAATTTGATTTTCCGCCGAGGAATGTCAACAGAGCTAGCATTACTGACGCAAAAAGAATTGGTACTGAACGGCTTTAAAAACAAAAATTTGACGTTAAGTATTTTCCTTGACTTGTCAAAAGCGTTCTACCGTGTAAATCACGAAAGTTTACTTTGTAAGCGGGAAAATTACGGTTTCCAAGGCCAATCACGGACGAATTAGTTGGACGAATTAGGGACGCATTAGTTGGCGAAGCAAATTTTGTATTAGAAAATCTAAATAGCTGGACTTAGACAAACCATCTTAAAATAAACACGAGCAAAACCAAATCTGTAATATTCAGAAGTAAAAATAAGAACGTAACATTAACGCAACAAATACTGCTTAATTAGAACCAGGTTGATATTGTACCCAACATTAAAGCACTAGGAGTGGCCTTCCAGGAAAACCTATCTTGGAACAAGCACATCAATATCAATATCAACTAGGTACTCTCAAATAGTGGGGCTAGTTTACCGGAATTGCCTGATCTTTCCGAGCCATATAATGATATTAATTTACAACTCTTTATTTTTCTCAAGAATAGACTATTGCCATCTAGTTTGGACATCCACAAGTCAAGAAAACATACAAAAAAATGTATCCTTTACAAAAAGGTTTCCATGTGCTGTAGAAGACGTGCTTTCACATTTATCACACCTATCCGTTGTTTGAAAAGTACAATGTAATGCCTTTTGAGAAGACGTACAACTTTAGATTAACAAAAGCCTATAAACAAGAAATAAAAAGGAAACATGTATTCTTGACTGAACTTGACAAACTTAAAAGAAATTCTCAGGCTTATAAAACGCAAAACTGCGAAATTTGGAACGTTCAAACTTCTAGAACAACATAGGGGCGACATATGCTAGGAAACAGGTTTTCGAGGCTACTAAATGCTTTACACGAACTTAACTTTCAGCTGGAAAGCAACACTTTCACTGCAATACGTACCTTTCTTACAAATAATTACATTGACGCAATATAAGAGCTCGCGCATGCCTATGTGTGTCAGCTATAGTGAATATGTCGGTGTACGCTTGGCACAGCGGTTTATACCCAGCTCATATTTTCTTTCGGTCGTGTTTTGAATGATTCGTGTAGTTGTATATGTATAGTGTCCTCTGTAATTATCTAGAGTAATGTAAATCTGTAGGCATGTATTATGGAGGTAATCTCTATGTATTAAGTTAATTAGTACATCCGTTGGTGTACATTTGCTTTTGTATATGGTTTTTACGCAAGGTATGACTATTTATATTGGGCTCACATTTTCCTTCGGGTCCTGTATTGAGTAATTTGTCTGTTCAGTACACATTTTTCCTTTCTATTTTTTCTTTTCGTTCTCTTGTTGTTGTTGTTGTTTTTATTGTCTGTTTTCTTGCATTCTTTCAATGGCGCAAGGGATGCCATATTTCTACACGGCTTATTATTTTTTATGTACTGTAAAACACTGTTGTACGCTGGTGCCAAAACAGGGGCCCGCAGCTCCCTCAAGCTGTCCTTGAGATGGCTTCTTCTGCCGGCCTCCGGCATTGTGTACTATGTACATGATGTCAATAAAGTTCAATTGTTCATTCAAAAAATGAAATTTATGAATGGGCTCCAGGGGGTCAGTTAAGGATGCGCTATTTGACATCTTCATTCTTACGCAAAATAAAGTGTAGACGTCGCCAGTGTGTGGTCTCGCGAACGTCTAAATGCGGAGCCAAGCTACATCATACAAACGACTGCTTTCATGCCTAGTTAGAGATCCAATGTAGGTAGCCCTATTGATGCAACTGTGTTGAGAAAGGTAAAACTGTCTCACCGTCTTGGTCGGCCCATTTCCAGTGACCGCCTCGTGCAACTTTGGCACCCTCGAAGATTCCACGCACTTCAACTTTGGTGGAACCTTGTCTCGGGGGCACCTTCACTCTAAGATTGCGAATAAAGGGGGAAAAGAAGTGACAGTTAGTTAATGTTCCTCAGAATTGTCTGCACTTCCAGCACAGCGACACTAAAAATAGCTAGGGCACCAAGCAGACGTTGATATAGTGACTGTGGAAGCATCCCTGTTGAATTGAGATACGAGCCACTAGTGTGTGTGCCGCCATGTTTCACAGCCGCTGTTGATGTAGACGTTTCAAAAAATTCACCTCCGCACACACAGAAATGACCAAATTTGTAAGACCACTGCCACTAGGAAGGAAGCGTATTCATTGTATCCACGGTAAGGACGTAGAGTAACAATGACCCGTGTCGAATGGTACAGGTGTGGCTCTCATTTATCCCTATCATTCTTTTCCGTTAGCGACATTTTCTTCCTGTATCGGCTGCTATAAAAGAGAGGCTTAGCCAATCACTCTTGTCTACCCTACATACACGGTGTTCGCATGTACCTGCCTTGCCAGTCACTTAACTGATACTTGTTTCCTACCATGCTGGAATTGCTGTTTTTTTTTTACGGAGTACATCTCTTTAACAAACGTTTTAAGTCACATTAAAAAAAGCAAGTGGAGAAAAACATGCTCCCCAGGTTTGTCCCGAAGCCATAATGAATAATTCCCCGCATTTCCCCGAGGGGAAGAATGTGAAAGTGCGAATGCACGAGTTGAATTTGCGCGGTTCGGTAATGTTCGCGAAAGAGAGATCACACACACACACACAACTACAAAGAAAAAAAGATGCAGTTATTCACAGACACCTATTTGTGTTGTCGTTGTACTTGATTGCTAGAGCGGATCTGAGCTTTGAAATTTCGTGTCAGTACTCCTTTAAGCGGGTGCATTAGCCCTTCTCATGCCCGATTCCTGGCCAATCCCCCACGTGGGTGTGTGCCATGTCAGCGGCCAGGCAGCGCGCGCCCATCTCCCCCCGTTGCCA